>NC_134828.1:7256869-7361031 GCF_004210375.1 Tachypleus tridentatus
GTATGTGGAGGTATTATCAAGTCACAGTTTGCACAGAATTCTTCATGTGAGATTCTTGTCTTTCTGTGTGTGGAGGTATTATCAAGTCACAGTTTGCACAGAATTCTTCATGTGAGATTCTTGTCTTTCTGTGTGCAGAGGTATTATCAAGTCACAGTTTGCACAGAATTCTTCATGTGAGATTCTTGTCTTTCTGTGTGCGGAGGTATTATCAAGTCACAGTTTGCACAGAATTCTTCATGTGAGATTCTTGTCTTTCTGTATTTGGAGGTATTATCAAGTCACAGTTTGCACAGAATTCTTCATGTGAGATTCTTGTCTTTCTGTGTGTGGAGGTATTATCAAGTCACAGTTTGCACAGAATTCTTCATGTGAGATTCTTGTCTTTCTGTGTGTGAAGGTATTATCAAGTCACAGTTTGCACAGAATTCTTCATGTGAGATTCTTGTCTTTCTGTGTGCGGAGGTATTATCAAGTCACAGTTTGCACAGAATTCTTCACGTGAGATTCTTGTCTTTTCTGTGTGTGAAGGTATTATCAAGTCACAGTTTGCACAGAATTCTTCATGTGAGATTCTTGTCTTTCTGTGTGTGGAGGTATTATCAAGTCACAGTTTGCACAGAATTCTTCATGTGAGATTCTTGTCTTTCTGTGTGTGGAGGTATTATCAAGTCACAGTTTGCACAGAATTCTTCATTGAGATTCTTGTCTTTCTGTATGTGGAGCTCATCTAGGCACAGGGACCCTTCACGTGAGATTGTTGTCTTTTTGTGTGTGAAGGTATTATCAAGTCACAGTTTGCACAGAATTCTTCATGTGAGATTCTTGTCTTTCTGTGTGTGGAGGTATTATCAAGTCACAGTTTGCACAGAATTCTTCATGTGAGATTCTTGTCTTTCTGTGTGTGGAGGTATTATCAAGTCACAGTTTGCACAGAATTCTTCATTGAGATTCTTGTCTTTCTCTGTGTGTGGAGGTATTATCAAGTCACAGTTGCACAGAATTCTTCATTGAGATTCTTGTCTTTCTGTATGTGGAGCTCATCTAGGCACAGGGACCCTTCACTTGAGATTCTTGTCTTTTTGTGTGTGAAGGTATTATCAAGTCACAGTTTGCACAGAATTCTTCATGTGAGATTCTTGTCTTTCTGTGTGTGGAGGTATTATCAAGTCACAGTTTGCACAGAATTCTTCATGTGAGATTCTTGTCTTTCTGTATGTGGAGCTCATCTAGGCACAGGGACCCTTCACGTGAGATTCTTGTCTTTCTGTGTGTGAAGGTATTATCAAGTCACAGTTTGCACAGAATTCTTCATGTGAGATTCTTGTCTTTCTGTATGTGGAGCTCATCTAGGCACAGGGACCCTTCACGTGAGATTCTTGTCTTTCTGTGTGTGAAGGTATTATCAAGTCACAGTTTGCACAGAATTCTTCATGTGAGATTCTTGTCTTTCTGTGTGTGGAGGTATTATCAAGTCACAGTTTGCACAGAATTCTTCATGTGAGATTCTTGTCTTTCTGTATGTGGAGCTCATCTAGGCACAGGGACCCTTCCATTGAGATTCTTGTCTTTCTGTGTGTGAAGGTATTATCAAGTCACAGTTTGCACAGAATTCTTCATGTGAGATTCTTGTCTTTCTGTATGTGGAGCTCATCTAGGCACAGGGACCCTTCACGTGAGATTCTTGTCTTTCTGTGTGTGAAGGTATCATCTTTCCTGCTGATGTCTTCCTGATCTAAAAGTATATTTCTGGTAAATAACCTTCAATTCATCTGGGCTTTGAACACCTTGAAATTTTGTTATTTTATCACAATGTACTCTTCTTTATATTTACCTGTAAATTTTCATCTCCCTTCAGTATTTTTTGTTGCTGTTGATCATTAGTTTCTTGGTAGATGAGAGGAAAAGAAAACTTGTGTCAATAATATTCTAACCTTTTCTTAAGAATATGATGCAAAAACATAATGTTGAATACTTAAAAAGTAAGATAATGTGTAGCAAAGCAAATCTTCAATTTTTGTCACCTTTAGTGCTTCGTATGAATTACAGTGATTAGTGCTTTAATCTGTTGATTACATTACTGTGTGTGCCTACAACTGCCAGAGGTATACCATACCTGATACAGTTAGTTAGCACTCAGTTGGATAAGTATGAACTTTAACAATCATGATTTGTGTTCACACGAGTCCAAAATGAAAAGTTCTATTTATTGCCACTAATGTTTATACTAACATGATTAATGTTTATACTTGCATTATTAATGTTTATACTAACATGATTAATGTTTATACTAACATGATTAATGTTTATACTAGCATGATTAATGTTTATACTAACATGATTAATGTTTATACTTGCATTATTAATGTTTATACTAACATGATTAATGTTTATACTTGCATTATTAATGTTTATACTAGCATGATTAATGTCTATACTAGCATGATTAATGTTTATACTAACATGATTAATGTTTATACTTGCATTATTAATGTTTATACTAGCATGATTAATGTTTATACTAACATGATTAATGTTTATACTAGCATGATTAATGTTTATACTAACATGATTAATGTTTATACTAACATGATTAATGTTTATACTAGCATGATTAATGTTTATACTAACATGATTAATGTTTATACTTGCATTATTAATGTTTATACTAACATGATTAATGTTTATACTTGCATTATTAATGTTTATACTAGCATGATTAATGTCTATACTAGCATGATTAATGTCTATACTAGCATGATTAATGGTTACACTTGTATGATTAATGTTTATACTAACATGATTAATGTTTATACTAGCGTGATTAATGTTTATACTAATCAGTGATGTCGAGAAACCCACTTGTTGAGAAATTTATATGCAAAAATGGCTCGTTTGCGTTGAGAAAATATTTTACATAGAAGAGCGAACAAGCGTTTCAACCTTCCGGTCATCGTCAGGTTCAGTTACCTCTTTCTTTGTGAACCTGACGATGACCGAAGAAGGTCTAAACGTGTTACTTCTCTAAAATATTTTCTCAACCCAAACGAACCGTTTTTGCATATAAATGTTTATACTTGCATGATTAATGTTTATACTTGCATGATTAATGTTTATACTAGCATGATTAATGTTATAGGGAAACAAAAGATATTCTGTAAGATATTTTTTATCACTCTGCAACACTATGGTGTCATCTACGATTAGGATTCTTTACCTCTTAATATCAGCATGTAAGGTTTTATAGTTTTATTACAGATTCATGGTATGAGTAAAAACTTAAGTTTTATGATTGATTTAATATGTATTCTGTACATAATTTTTACAGTAATAAAGATTACTTTCATTTATTTTGCAGGATCTCACATGTTTTCTAGGAAGCATCCTTTGGCTTGCTGGCTGTCTTGTATGTTGTCTGTTTTTGCAGGTACAATTCTTTGTAACTTTCTTTTGGGAGAACCAGCAATTTCTGTATTCAAAAACTCCAGTTCTCTTCTTCTTGCAACAGGAGTTTGGTAGGTGTTCTTTGTATATATATCACAATAACAAATAGCTTCTATTAAATTTTCATGTACCTCATTTTCTCAAGTTTGGTAGGGGTTCTTTGTATATGTATCACAATAACAAATACTTTTTATTAAATTTTCACGTACCTCATTTTCTCAAGTTTGGTAGGTGCTCTTTGTATATGTATCACAATAACAAATATTGTTTATTAAATTTTCACTTACCTCATTTTCTCAAGTTTGGTAGGTGCTCTTTGTATATGTATCACAATAACAAATATTGTTTATTAAATTTTCACGTACCTCATTTTCTCAAGTTTGGTAGGTGCTCTTTGTGTATGTATCACAATAACAAATATTGTTTATTAAATTTTCACGTACCTCATTTTCTCAAGTTTGGTAGGTGCTCTTTGTGTATGTATCACAATAACAAATATTGTTTATTAAATTTTCACGTACCTCATTTTCTCAAGTTTGGTAGGTGCTCTTTGTATATGTATCACAATAACAAATAGTTTTTATTAAATATCCATGTACCTCATTTCATTATGTCTTCAGTGTTATTTAAATGACCTACCAAAATATTATAAGGAACTGAAGGCAAATCAATGAATACACTATAGTTTAGTCAGGACTATTGTCCTGTTGTGGGGTTATTGCTCATTGTATGGTGTAGTGAATAAATGTGACAAATAACATGAACAACTGGTTGTTTTTCATGCAATGTTTTCACATAGAGTTTTTACACTGAAATATATACTGTGTGTCAACTCACATTTAAGTATTACATTTAAAAAAGTAGATTTTTCAGTGAAGATTTCATAAACACAGAAGAAGCTAAACTGATGCTGTTTATATAATTGATGCAAGAAATTAATGTGTGAAAAAGATGTATTATAAGAATATGCTTCATATTGTTAAGCTACTTTCTTTCCATGTCACTGGCCTTTAGACATCTATCACCCAAGTTTATGGGGTTTTACACAAGTTGTATGATGTTGTCATGTGGTAAAAGTCCTCCACCAATAGGAGGGCAACACACTTCTGTGTGCACTAGCTCTCTATGCATTTTGCTGATGAATCTTCATTTTTTTTCCTTAGCACTGAGCACTACAGATATGTTTTCATTTCTTTCACTAACTGATATTTGCACTGTTAGCGAAACTTAGTTTTTGTTTTCTTTCTTTAAAATTAACTCAAAAATGAACGTGTTTTCCTTTTCTCTTGTGTGAATGAAGAATTTATTCATACAGGTTACATTTTTAGTGTGACTTTCTGATTGAAGAATATTTAATGGTTGCTCAGCAGGTTGTTGGATTGATTGTGAAAAGTAACCCTTCAGTACCTTCATGTGTCCTTTCCCTTAAGTTTGAGGGGAGACTAGGTACAATGACTTTAATTTGTTGCTCACTCCTACTGATTTTGCCTTGGGAACATAACTTCCTAATTTCTGTTTCTATTCCTTTGATTATTTTATTATTTAATTATTCTTCATGTGAGACTTGCAAATGAAGGTTAAGGCTGATAGACAGTGTATTCCCACCACAATGTAGGTCCTACTTCTTCAGTCACCTCCAAAACCTAGGATACATTTTATATCCCACATTATAGCCTGTATAGGGGATCCATTCAGTTGGTGTAACATTTTTTATTTTTGTGTAGGCTTGTTTTTTTTTATAACAACTTATTATTATTAGTCATAGCTTTGGAATTGCTGTTTTTAATGCAGTCCTTCTGTATTAATATTATATGTGTGTGTAAATCTTGTTCACTGAGGCCTTAAATTTTCTACAAATTACATGACTGGTGCTATAATGTAACACTACTTAGTTAAGGTAATGAGAAAAATACCGAAGCTTCGAGTAGCATGATCTCAACAATATTAGTAAAGCCTAGGCAACAGTGTAATTGCAAACACAATGTATTGAAAAGAAACTGTATTTATTAGTTATAAAATGAATCTTCGTAAAGAAAATTGTTAACTAAAATATTATGTTTTAAAAGGTGACACTATTCCAAAACATCAGATCATAGGTTACTGATAAATTGGTTTTTGTTATGTATTTTTATTATTTTTAACCAGAAGTGGTTGTTATTGCAGTTAGCAAAATAAAGTAAAAAATGTGATTAAATTAGATAGAAAGACACTAAATGTATGAAATGTTATTAAATTATATTGAAAGACACTAGATGTATGAAATGTTGTTAAATTATATTGAAAGACACTAGATGTATGAAATGTTAAGTTATATTGAAAGACACTAGATGTATGAAATAATAAAGAAAAGTGAAAATCTTAAGAGGAAGCTTGAGTATTTTTAAGATGTTTCACAACAAATGTTGTAACCTAAAAAGTAAATAAATTTTTTTAGTTGAACTGAGATACTTGTTAGTTTCCTGCAGTTTTGGTGAATATTCCCACTGTAAATTAACTAAGATACTTGTTAGTTTCCTGCAGTTTTGGTGAATATTCCCACTGTAAATGAACTAAGATACTTGTTAGTTTCCTGCAGTTTTGGTGAATATTCCCACTGTAAATGAACTAAGGTACTTGTTAGTTTTCTGCAGTTTTGGTGAATATTCCCATTGTAAATGAACTAAGATTCTTGTTAGTTTTCTGCAGTTTGAGTAAATATTCTCATTGTAAATGAACTAAGATACTTGTTAGTTTCCTGCAGTTTGAGTGAATATTCTCATTGTAAATGAACTAAGATACTTGTTAGTTTCCTGCAGTTTGGGTGAATATTCCCATTGTAAATGAACTAAGATACTTGTTAGTTTCCTGCAGTTTTGGTGAATATTCCCACTGTAAAATGGAAATCAAATCATGGAACTGATGACATTACAAATAAAATAATAATATAATAATAGAAATACATGACAAACACTACAGTAATAAATAGAAATACATGACAAACACTACAATAATAAATAGAAATACATGACAAACACTAGAGTAATAAAACTGTACATTTTTATTAGTTTCTTTCTCTCTGAAGTTGATTTTTGATATAAATAATTTATAACTTGTTGAAACCTCAGTTTGAATGTGAAGAGAAGGATGGCAACCTTTCAAAATATAAATTTTATATTTTTATATATTTAAACATCCTGTTTAGCAGTAGTTTCAATAAAATTCTACAGAGAAAAATTTGATAAATCTGTGATGTTATTTTGTTCAGTACTGAATCATTTAGTGGTTATGAAAGATGGATAGTAAATATAGGAAAATAATGATATCCATTCTTGATGATGAGAAATCCACTTGAAATAAAAATGTATATTAAAACAGCTGGTATGGGTGTTAACACTTTTTGTGATAAAAGTTTTAATACCCACACCAGCTGTTCTGAGATGCAATGATATCCATTGCATGTTTACTACACTCTAACATAAAATTGTATGTCTCAGTGAAACATTTTTGAGTTTTATGGTGTTAATTTTATCATTTACTAAAAGTGTTACCAAATTTGTATTGTTAGTGAAGTTAACTTTTTTTACAAAACAGTATGCTTGAGCATATTATTCATCTTTATTTATAAGTAGTTAACAAACATAATCTACTTAACAGGGAAGTTGTTAAGCTTATAATGCAGGTTTAAATGTTTATTCTCTCTTTCCTGTTAGGCCTATATGTAATAAAGATAGCAAAATTAAGTTTCAGTTTTTGTATGTTTGTCAAGGTTGTAGGATAAAGTAATTCATTGCCACATTTAGGAATGTGATTTAAAAATTTATTACTTTTCAGGTACTTAATGTTCTACTTACCCCTTGACTTACCTTATAAGGTGTGCAAGTTCCTGCCAGTGAAATTGGTGTTAGCTGCAGTGAATGAGGTGTACAGGTGTAAAAAAGTCCATGATGGTGTAGCACATGCTTCCATGTTATACCCAACTGGATATCTGACCATGATTATTGCAGGCATAATTAAAGGTGGGTAGAAACTTAATTTTACCAAAAAATACTTAAAATTATCAAGTTTATGATTAGAAGTAAAATATTCTGAATAGGAAAATAAGTTGAATGATTTTTGTTTCTTTTATTTTTTATTAACAAAATAACAAAAACAAAGTAGAGACAGTTTATAGTCATGTAGTTTTGTTAAATATGTTATTTGTGGTTTTGTTTCTGGAATTTTTTCTGTGAATAGCTAATACCGAGACTCTTCAGGCTGTCTTAGATTTAATAGACTTAGTATTGGTTGAGTTGTTTATATTAACAAGTTGCCTGACCACAAGAGAACTGAATTAAGTGGTGATACATAATTTTTAATTAGTTGTATGTATGTTACAATACGTCAAAATTAGTGAAGTATTTTTAACCTTATTTATTTATTAATATTAACATCAGTTAGTTCTTATTGGACAAATTTGGGTTTAAAGAGGCAATGAACCAGTTATTTTTTATTTATTATTCTCCTTCAACATTTCTGTGTACATTTTTATTTACCATTGCAACATGGTAACAAGCTCACGTGAAGGAGAAACACAACTCAAAAAATTTTATAAAGTAACAAACAGTAAGAAAATATTTCAAGACGTTATTAACAATATCTCTAATGTACAACATAAACAAGGCATGGGTCATGATTTATTTCTTACATAAGCCACTGTTTTTCATGCAGTGTGATGGATAAGATATAATTTGTGTATAGTTAGGCTGTATGTGGAATATCCTGTTTGCTGTCTCAATCTTCAACAACTTTCAAACCTTAATGCAATGAAATGAGAATGAATTATAAATATCAAAGGTTAAAAATTGTCACGTGGATTGCACTGTGAAGCATATTTTATAACCTGAAATAAATTTTATATATGATTTGTGAATATCTGTAATTGGTCTTGACATTTTTGTTTTATAGTTTTAATTTTGTAAACTTCTAAACTGTACTAAACTAAATGTGATATCAGTATGTTAACATCTATGATTTTTGCATACTAAATGTGATATCAGTATGTTAACATCTATGATTTTTACATACTAAATGTGATATTAGTATGTTAGCGTCTATGATTTTTACATGCTAAACCTGATATTAGTATGTTAACATCTATGATTTTTACATGCTAAACGTGATATTAGTATGTTAACATCTATGATTTTTAAATGCTAAACGTGATATTAGTATGTTAACGTCTATGATTTTTACATGCTAAACGTGATATTAGTATGTTAGCGTCTATGATTTTTACATGCTAAGCGTGATATTAGTATGTTGCGTCTATGATTTTACATGCTAAACGTGATATTAGTATGTTAGCGTCTATGATTTTTACATGCTAAACGTGATATTAGTATGTTAAAGTCTATGATTTTTACATGCTAAACGTGATATTAGTATGTTAACGTCTATGATTTTTACATGCTAAACGTGATATTAGTATGTTAGCGTCTATGATTTTTACATGCTAAACGTGATATTAGTATGTTAACGTCTATGATTTTTACATGCTCAACGTGATATTAGTATGTTAACGTCTATGATATTTACATGCTAAACGTGATATTAGTATGTTAACGTCTATGATTTTTACTTGCTAAACGTGATATTAGTATGTTAACGTCTATGATTTTTACATGCTGAATGTGACATTAGTATATTAACATCTATGATTTTTACATACTAAACGTGATATTAGTATGTTAACATCTATGATTTTTACATGCTAAACGTGATATTAGTATGTTAACGTCTATGATTTTTACATACTAAACGTGATATTAGTATGTTAACGTCTGATTTTTACATACTAAACGTGATATTAGTATGTTAACATCTATGATTTTTACATGCTGAATGTGACATTAGTATGTTAATATCTATGATTTTTACATGCTGAATGTGACATTAGTATGTTAATATCTATGATTTTTACATGCTAAACGTGACATTAGTATGTTAACATCTATGATTTTTACATGCTAAACGTGACATTAGTATGTTAATATCTATGATTTTTACATGCTAAATGTGATATTAGTATGTTAACACCTATGATTTTTACATACTAAATGTGATATTAGTATGTTAACATCTATGATTTTTACATGCTAAATGTGATATTAGTATGTTAACATCTATGATTTTTACATGCTAACTGTGATATTAGTCTGTTAACAACATAGATGTTTAATATTATTCTCATAGACATAATTTTCAGTGCATGTCACAAGGTTATTAAGTTACATTCATACTTGAATTAAACTTTTTTCTTTTCATGGTATACCAGTAAATATAGCATAAAAACTTAGCTTTTATTCCATATTTTAGTAATATATGATGTTCATGTTTTTAAAAAAGGTCTAGAAATTGTTAGTAGTTCCCTCTGATGCTATAGTATTTAAAACTAATAGAAAGTTGAGGTTTTTTCCTATCAAATGGCATATATTATATTACATTAGTTTATATATAGATAACTTTCAGTTTCTCTTCTGGTTCAGCTCTTGTTCCCTTAACAAATACATTGATGGTATTAACTGAATTTGTAATAGCTCTTGTTGTATCATTAAAAAGCTAGACAAATTGTGGTAGTTATAGGAAATTGTCTGATTTTTACATGTTATTATTCTGCATTCTTTGTTGCATTATTTAATTTGTTAAAAAAGTATTTAGTGCAGTCGTGCCAATAGTGTAAAATAATAGGGCTAAGTGTCATCAACAGTTGACAGTAAAACAAAAACCCTGGTAAGTACTTTATATCTTGTGTTTCTTGTATATTCTTTATGTATTATTATTATTGTAAAAGCAACTAGAATGTACAAATGGGAGATTTTTATCTTTGATTATGTTAAGGTTAGAATAGGTGAAGTAAATAATAATAGTATATAATAATATCAGAGGATGGTTAAATAATGTTTTAAAAATGCTACATTAATTCTATAGATTAACTTCATCTAACTACTATAGGTTTACTTCATCTAAACACTGTTTATGAACTCATATGGAGCTTGTTTCTCTATACACCATTTTAACCAGAGATGTGCCATTAATACCCATATTCTCTTCTCTCTCACACTCTGAATTACGTGAAACTTGCATGAAATTATTAGTTTCAGCTTCAAAAAACATATATACTTTGGTGTAGTTTTTCTTTTAGTTTTTTTATACCATTAAATTACTAAAGTTTTATTGAGAAACATTTTTGAAAAACATTAAAAGTACTTCATCTTAAATTTTATATTTTATTGTAGTTCACAAAATGACATCTGTGCATATCCAGTCAGTTAATTTCATTTAATGTATTGTTTCTTTTGACACTGCTTTTCAATGCAGTAGTAATTGTTTCAGCTCTAAATCATGAAAAATACCACAGAAACAATTTTTTTTTATTTAACCTAATGTTTCAAATTATCATCAGGTCAGTCTGGCTAAAAATATTTTTGGTCAATACAAATTTACCTCTAATAAATATAGTTTATTTTCTATAAATAAGCAGTTTTTTTTAATTCCACTGTTTGACACTTAATATATATTTGAGTCATGAGAATGTCCTGCTGTCATCCACTGTACTTGCTAAGTAGTATAACACTTAACTGATGTCATATCATAAACAAAATTTGTATAGCTTTCAAACAAATAAAATAAAAATAAGTAGACCTGTAGTTTGTTCTTGAGTCTCATAACTTCACGTTAGGTTTTCTTGTTCCTCATAGCAGGAGTTAGTTAGGCCTTGTCAGTTTCTCAAAACCTTAAGCTACTTTTCATACAACTTAATTTACTGTACATTGATGTAAATAGTTTTTAATTTAGTCTATCCAGTGGTATGTGAACTTTGACTGTAGCCAGTCTCATAACTGAGCTTCATCAGTAGTTGTTGAAATAATGTGATGCAAGGTCCAACAAGGGTAAACTTTAATAATGATACCAGTGAAAGAGAAAGAAAAACCATATGAGAAAGAAAACGTGGATAATTATAGTATCAGGGGCTAATAATTATAGTATCAGGGGCTAATAATTTCTTAGAAAATATAAACTAATTATTTTTCAATGACAGAGACAGTGAATTTTTAAGTGTGTTGTTTACAGACTACAAAGATATATAGAACTGTAAGTTAGATACTTTTTCATTTTTTCTTGCACATCACATTATGTGAGTATAAGAAAATATCAATTCTGAAATGTTAGTGAATTAAGAACTGTTGGTGTAGGTTTTTAATTGTTATTTTTACTTAAATTTTGAAACTTTATATGCAGGTTTGCACTGGACATCTGAAAGGTCTCACTGGTTTTAATAATAGCAAAATATAATGTAGCATAATTTAGAAGTATTACATGAGACATTATATTTCTTAACTAAATTATAAACTCATTTAGTTCTCAACTAGACAGCATTAATAATTCTATTTAGATTTTGTCTTTTAATCTTGCATTGTATTATATGAGAAGAGGTTATTTAATTAATGTTCATATTAATGCTTAATATTAACTCTTTAACACACTTTCCTTAGCATCAATTTACTGTTTTCTCTGTAATTGCTGTTTGTTTGTTTCAATTTATATGATTGTGTATATTGTTTATGTCCAGCTAATTTCATGTGAAATAAAACTTCATGAGTAATGATAAGTTTCTTTTTGTATAAGTTAGGAGCAAAACATAAACTATTTTTATTACTCTTTGCACTGCTATTAGGAAATGGAGAAGCTATCTTGATATTACTGGAAAGGCTGTTCAGAGGGGTATGGACTCCATCTGCTGTTGAATGTATGCAACCAAGCTTGTGAGTTTTCTTCTTATATAATTAATTAGAGATTTATTATTTTATATTATCCCTATTTTGTTGTAACAAAAGTCTTTTCTTCTTCATTCTTCCCATTTCTGGTTTTTTTATCCTTCAGCATTTACATCAAAGTATGAAATAATTATTAAAATAAAATGTGTTTCTTGTCAAACAGTAATTGTTTTAATGTATTTAAAAAAACAACTAAAATGGTGGAAAAATTTAATATTTTATGTACAAAAACTTTTCAGTTCTAAGGTGTATACAATTTAATCTTTAACCCTAAAATGTACACAATAGTTTTAGCCCCAAGATGTATACAATTTTCTTTTTTAGTCCTAAGATGTATACAGTTTTCTTTTTTAGTCCTAAGATGTATACAATTTTCTTTCTTAGTCCTAAGATTTATACAATTTTATTTTTTTAGTCTTAAGATGTATACAGTTTTCTTTTTTAGTCCTAAGATGTATACAATTTTCTTTCTTAGTCCTAAGATTTATACAATTTTATTTTTTTAGTCTTAAGATGTATACAATTTTCTTTTTTAGTCCTAAGATGTATACAATTTTCTTTTTTTAGTCCTAAGATGTATACAGTTTTTTTTAGTCTTAAGATGTATACAGTTTATTTTTAGTCTTAAGATGTATACAATTTTCTTTTTTAGTCCTAAGATGTATACAGTTTCTTTTTTTTAGTCTTAAGATGTATGGAATTTTCTGTTTTAGCCCTAAGATTATACAGTTTTCAGTTTTTTTATTTCTAAGATGTATACAATTTTTTTTAGCCTTAAGATGTATACATTTTTTTAGTCCTAAGATATATATACAGCTTTCTTTTTTAACCTTACGATGTATACATTTTTTTAGTCCTAAGATATATATACAGCTTTCTTTTTGAACCTTACGATGTATACAATTTTGATTTTTAGTCCTACCAAAGCTTGTGCAGCTGCATCCATCATTTTTGTGGTGAATAAGAAAACAAACCTGATTTCTGCACCTTCTTCTCTTGTTTACCTTGGAATTGCCATCTTTTTTGTTTATTTTAAACTGTCTTCTATTCTTCTGGGCATTCACGATCCTTTTCTACCTTTTGAAAACCTCTTCTGTGCTGTCTTCATGGGCGGTATATGTGATGCTCTTGGTCATGCAGTTCCTGCTGTTAAAGGAGAGCATATACCTATAAAAGTTGATTCTACCAAAATGGGAAGACTGAATCTGGGAGAAAGAAGGATTAAAGAGTTGAAACTAGTCACGTGTGACTAAGGTAATGACCAAAGCTAAGCTTTTTTTAAAACTTAACAGATTTAATACTTTTCTTAAACATTTTAAAGTAAATTCCTTTGGCATTTTGACTTTTAAATACATTGTTTACATTTGTTTGTTTTTTATATTTGAAAATTTGCATACATTTTCTTATGTACTTACAGTAACAGCATGTTTTCATATTACTGTTAAACATGTTTAAACACCTACTGCACGTGTTATTAGTATAATGTTTATAATCAATACCTTTCACACAGTTCATAGCTGTGAAATATTTGGAATTACTGTAACTAGTTAGAGTAATATCCAATATTGTTATGCCTCTAATTTATCAAACCTTTTTAGCAGTGCTCCAATTGTTTAGGGTAATACAGGGTTCTCGTTAACCCAAACTCTTGGGTCTCTTATGCAAACCAGATTCAAAGAACACAAAAAGTCACCTTCACACGTTTTCAAATACTGCAAATCAAATAAACACAACATAACCATAGAAAACACCCAAATACTAAATGAAGAAACAAATATAAACAAATGCAAAATTAAAGAAGCCTTACTTATACAACAACTCCAAATAAACCAATACAAAGGAACATCTTTATACCTATATTACTAAATATAATCAAACATCTAAGCACACCTCCTACATTCCTACACTCAGTTACACAACCCTCTTCAAACATGTGGTCAGCTATCAGTCAGTCCTATTAGTCCTAAGATATATATATATACAGCTTTCTTTTTGAACCTTACGATGTATACAATTTTGTTTTTTAGTCCTACCAAAGCTTGTGCAGCTGCATCCATCATTTTTGTGGTGAATAAGAAAACAAACCTGATTTATGCACCTTCTTCTCTTGTTTACCTTGGAATTGCCATCTTTTTTGTTTATTTTAAACAAACTATTTTTTTTTATTTTTTTTCTTTCTTTGTGAACCTGACAATGACCGAAGAAGGTCGAAACGTTGTTTGCTCCTCAACATAAAAATTTTTCTCAACCCAAACCAGCTGTTTTTACATATATATTTTCATGACATTTAATGTAAATTACTAATTATAATGTTATCATTACTCAGGCAAAGCATGATTTACATAGCTTTCAATTTTGCTTAATTATAGAGCCACCAAAATTGAAAATCAGACTCCACTCCCACATCCTCTCTTTCAGGATTTGTTAATAATTCTCTCTTACGTTTAGTAGTATATTACTTATAACTGATAGAAAGCCAAGGTTTTCATTTATCAAATAATATATTATATTGTTTTCTCCAAAGAGAATTGTAACTTTCTCTTTCAGTACAAGTTTCATTCCATGGGAAGCATATCGACTAGCCGATGAATTTGTAAAGGGTTTTGTTGCAAAGTTAGAAAACTAGAAAAATTATGATAGTTATGGACTGTTGTTTTCTTTTGCATGTTATTATTTGATGTTTTTTTGCTACGTTAGTTAATTAAATAGAAATTGTTGAGTGCAGTACTATCATTATTATAAAAAAGAATGTCCAGGTAAGTACTTTGTTTCTTATATGTATTCATTATTTTAAAAGTAAGTGAAATATAAAAAGAGAAAACTTTTAGGTCAGGTAAAGTAAAATACATAATAATAATAAACAATAATTTTTATAAAGTACATGTGCAAGTATTGTGTGTTATGTAATTCAATACCATATTGTGAGCTGCATACTCACCAGGTTAGGTTATATACAATTTTTAACTGAAATATTTTACATGTCAGAAGAACAAGGAAAAATTTCAATTTTTGAGTGACAAATTCATTAAAATAAAAGCACACTTTTGAAAGTAATTATTTATTTATTATTTGGAATAAAAAATTCCCCTTTTAATAGCTTAAACATGTGTTTTATCTTTAAATTGATACAGTGGCTCTAGTAACTTTAACAAAAATTGACCAAATTTATTCTCTTCACTCCCCTTGACCTTCTTGTAAGTAATAAGTTTGTTACAATATTTTGTCATTATATGATAACATTTCATTGTTACATCCTTTTAATGTTTTCAAAACGAGACCCGAAACTTAAGTGCTTTCTGAAGATTAGTCAACTATTTGAAATGTGCTCATCTTTTGGGTCTTGATTTAAAAGTTTTACAACTTTTGTAGGTGATCCTGTGTGCTGCCTATTTAATCATCGTTACATCCTGTTACCCATAGTTCCTACAGATATTTTGTTCTGTACATAACCTTTTTGTTTGAACTAATATCATGCCTGAAGAAGACTAACCAGTACTCTGTTTATCCCTAGCAGTATGTATTAACTGTTTATATTATGCTTACAAATTCTTGTGTCTTATATAGATACAAGACATTCAGTAGTTAGGAAGTATCAGATTTTACTATGTTATGAAACTGTTTGTTATATGATAACAGACAAAACATTCAGTGGTTAAGAAGTATCAGGTTTTATATTTTATGAAGCTGTTTATTGTATGATAACAGACGAAACATTCAGTGGTTAGAAAGTATCAGGTTTTATATTTGATTTTGAATAAAGTGTTCCAAGGTCACTTCATACTACACTCTGTATTTATTTTGTTAACAAACTAGTATTGAAAATTTTTTTATTAAAACTTGTAGAAGGTTGAAAGTTTGAGATCAATTTGCATTACAGATTGTTCACTCTTAATTTTCTAATGTACAAACCTTTCAAATCTATTGCATGAACGTTCAAGAAAGTTTCAATTGCCACCTTATCCATATGAATATAAAAGAACATTTCATTACATTTAATGATTGGTGTTAAATGAATAACATGTTGTATAACAATAACTTATGTAATGTTTTCATTGTTATGATTATGAGTAGACTTAAAATTTATTGTTTTTTTCATTTATTTAGATTACTAAGACATGGCTAGTCTGTTGTGACATGTGTTTCAACTGTCCTTATTTTAATTTTCTACCAAATTAAAAAAAGAAAACTGTCTTAAAGAAAATGGAGTAGTAAGTATTGATGTTTTGCACTCACTCAAGATGGTTGGTTGGTTTGTTTATGATTAGCTTTAATTAAATGTACATGTTCAGTATTGTATTGTTAACCAACTGATCTATTTATTTATAGTCTCAAGACATCGTATGCAAATTTTATTATTTAAATGTAAGAGCACTGTTTTGTTTTATAAGATCTGTGATGCCAAAAGTAAAGTGCTATCTAATGATGCATACATCACTTTTATTCTGGGAGTTAAATCAAAGAAATGTTATGACACTTGTGGTTTTTGTTGCACACAGAAGTTATTAGCAGATTAAGTGTTTGAAAGTAGACATGTTAAGCTTAAATATTAACATTATCTTATGTGTATGTAGTGTTTTAAATTCTCATGTACTCATCACAATAAACTTGTGAGAAGATAATATAACATCAATACTACACATCTATTGTTCTTAATTGTTCAGTGGACAAGCTTTTTATAGACAATGTAATCATTTCTTTCACCACTGAAATTAAAAATTTGGGAAAGAAAAAAATCTATTTTGACTACTTATGGGTGATGGAATTTCCCTGAAACCAGTTTACTTCTATAATAATTGTGCCATCAAATAGTATTGGGATCCATGTTTTTTTTCAACAAAATTCATGTTTGGAAGATGAAATAAAAACTGAAGAATTCATTCTAACACAGTAAAATAAAGAAAAAACTGAAAAAAGGTTAACTAAAAATCCTTTTTGATTACTGTGATCTGTAAATTGTAAGATTTTTGGTGCTTTGTGCTCAAAAGTATTTTGGAGTATAATGGTTGTTGCATCAGTGTAAGTTATTGTCTTAATATATGTGTGTTAATATAAGAAACATCATGTTGAGTTTTAAAACATGATTCTTGGCATCTTCTCATTCAAATTAGCAACTAATAATGAAACACAGAATGTATATTTACTCATTACTGTCATAGTGAACAGCAGAAAGAGTTTTTATTTTGACATTTCATGATGATGAGAAACTCACTTGAAGTAAAAATGTGTTCTTAAGATGGCTGGTATGGGTATTAAAACTTTAATTAAAATAACATACAGTACAACGTTTAAACCTTCTTAGGTAATCTTCAGATTAAAGTTCTGTACTTTATCTTAATATCCATACCGGCAGTCTTGAGAATATATTATTTTGATATTTGCTTCTTCAGCCAGATGATATTTCTTTTAAAAGATATTCTTTATGAGTTTATTACAATGGATAAGAATCATTGTAAATTTCTGGTTGTTTTATGACTTTAATCTCAGTTATTTTAAACACAAAAGTACTGTTTAAAACCTCACTTGCAAATCAGTTCAGTTGGCCCCATGGATTTATCTGATTAGAAAAGTTTGAATCAATGCATTACTGCAAAATATTCTTCATACTTTAAGCTGTAGATTTGTTATAAGAGTGACATTCAGTCTCTCAGCATGAATAGTGGATGGTAGGGTGCTACTAACTGGCTACCTTCCCTCTAGTCACTAGTTCAAAATTAGGGATGACAGCCAGTCAGCCTTAAATACAAATACATCTGAGTGTAAACCAAAAAAATAGTGACAATATTCTGTTTTGCTAACTGAAGTAAATTTGTTCTTGAAAACAGAGGTTTAAAATAAGAAATATTAGTGTACTTCTATGAAGCTTGTATGTAAATTTAATATTTTGTTCAATATGAAAAGTACTGTATTAGTCAGTATTGTTAGAAATTGTTCCTGATTTATATTTATAATAAATTTTAATTTATTATTAACTTGTGAAAAGGGAAATTTACCACAACCTTTATCAAACTCAAATTTTGAGAGACAGGGTTTTAAAGTAAAAACACGGAATTTTTTATTAAATGTATGTTTTTTACAATGTAGGGAATGTTTTCAGTATTTTATTTCATTCTGGTACTGTACTTTTACAGGAACCTGTGTCTCATGTGTGTAATTGCTCATTAAAAGAATTTATTATTATCTCCTGTGTGTTGTTCTTCAGAGCGTAGAGTTCTCTACAACATGTTAAGGAGAAATGTCTTAACATATTGGGTGTTTTAATAAAGCAGTCTTGCACAGCAGATATTTATTGTTTTAATAAAGCAGTCTTGCACAGTAGATATTTATTGTTTTAATAAAGCAGTCTTGCACAGTAGATATTTATTGTTTTAATAAAGCAGTCTTGCAAAGTAGATATTTATTGTTTTAATAAAGCAGTCTTGCACAGTAGATATTTATTCCATAATTTCTGTACAAAATCTCTTATTTAAATGAAAATTTCAGTTACTTTTTCCATGCAACTATTACATAGTGTTATATGTAACATTGGTAGTGAACACAAAAATCCACAAAATGTTATATGTAACATTGGTAGTGAACACAAAAATCCACAAAGTGTTATATGTAACATTGGTAGTGAACACAAAAATCCACAAAATGTTATATGTAACATTGGTAGTGAACACAAAAATCCACAAAGTGTTATATGTAACATTGGTAATGAACACAAAAATCCACAAAGTGTTATATGTAACATTGGTAATGAACACAAAAATCCACAAAGTGTTATATGTAACATTGGTAATGAACACAAAAATCCACAAAGTGTTATATGTAACATTGGTAGTGAACACAAAAATCCACAAAGTGTTATATGTAACATTGGTAGTGAACACAAAAATCCACAAAATGTTATATGTAACATTGGTAGTGAACACAAAAATCCACAAAGTGTTATATGTAACATTGGTAGTGAACACAAAAATCCACAAAGTGTTATATGTAACATTGGTAATGAACACAAAAATCCACAAAGTGTTATATGTAACATTGGTAATGAACACAAAAATCCACAAAGTGTTATATGTAACATTGGTAATGAACACAAAAATCCACTACTGATAATCTGTCTAATGAACTATGTTGAAAATGGAGATGTGGAAAAAGTTCTGTTTTTACTATCTTGTTTACAAAAATACTTTTAACTGTACTTGTATAAAACACAAAATAAATACAAGGTTTTAATGCAAACAATTAAAAAGAAAAAACCTTAAGATAAATACACACTTCCACATACTTATTAGAAGTTAGTTAAAAGATTTTAAAAGAAATTGGAAAATATTTCTCAACTCTTTTAGCAGGAGATTGCTGATTATTTTGTGAGGAAAAAAATTTTATTCTCACAAGTTTAAGAACCCAATATTTTTATTTAATTACTTGAGTGACCTGCATTCAATAAGTTACCATGAAAATACTTGGTTGTCAAGGATCTAAACAATAACAGGAACTATGAAAATACTTGGTTGTCAAGGATCTAAACAATAACAGGAACTATGAAAATACTTGGTTGTCAAGGATCTAAACAATAACAGAACTATGGAAATACTTGGTTGTCAAGGATCTAAACAATAACAGAACTATGGAAATACTTGGTTGTGAAGGATCTAAACAATGACAGGAACTATGAAAATACTTGGTTGTAAAGGATCTAAACAATAACAGAACTATGGAAATACTTGGTTGTCAAGGATCTAAACAATAACAGAACTATGGAAATACTTGGTTGTCAAGGATCTAAACAATAACAGGAACTATGAAAATACTTGATTGTCAAGGGTCTGAACAGAAACTGTAGCTCTAAACAATCAGTAGTGAAAGAACAACACGAGATAATCCATTTTCAAGTTTTAAAAGGACTAATTATATTAAAGTTTAGTTTTCTCTAAATTATTTGGCTGGCTATTAAAAATATATAGAGAATGATACTTACTAGTTATTAAACAGTTTGGAATTAGAATAACATATTGTATATCATTAAATACAGTTCCAAGCGTGATGATATATAGTAATTTTTGTGTTTTAAGTTTTTCTGAAGAAGGAAACAAAATGATAATATGTAACATAATTCATTTAAGATCTAAAGAGATCATTTGACAGTTTGAACCGTTCAGACATTCAAGACATTTTGAAAGTATTATGCCCATTATTGACAAATGAAGCGTTTTTTTAAGCACATGTAATTTTGATTGGTAAAAAACTGACTTTTCGACTTAAAATTATAAAGTAGAAAAAGAACTTGACTACAGAAAAGAATGTAGGAGCTTATATTATTTACCAGAATAAACTCTTGAAGGCAAGATTATTATATTCTCATGTGATTTATTTACTTTTGGAAAAATAAAGGTTTCTAATACTTTAACAAAACAAAAAGTAGTGAAACAAATTAACATAAAGTTAATAACATATTGCTATGTTTCTGATAAAAATTGCATCATTAAGTATAAACAGTATTAGTGCAGTACGTGAAGTTACTCATCAAAAAAACCATTTTGAAGATTAAAAACAAACACCTAGGTCTCTGGGTGGAAGAAAACACTTCTCTGTAAAAAGCAGCAGAAAGGTCTCTGGAAAACAAAATTGTCCTACAGTTTCCACAGCAATAAAACAGTCTCTTGAAAAAAAATAACCCTACAATTTCCATAGCAACAAAAAGGGCTAAAAAAATCACTGGATAGTTTCCACAGCAGGAGAAAGGTCTCTTTAAAAAAAATCCAGCCTATAGTTTCCATAACAGGAGAAAGGACTCTCCAAAAAAACAAAAAAGTCACCCTACAGTTTCTAGAACAACAGAAAGGTCTCTTGAAAAGAAAATTCACTGTACAATTTCCATCTCACTAATGGTGGGAAAATCACATATAGCCAATTGTGTAGCTTTGCATTTAACAGCAAACATTTAAAATATTTTGTTACAAAAATTCATCAAGAACAGCTGCTTTACCCATAATATAAGATTCATGAAGAACAGCTACTTTACCAATCATATAAGAAAAAAAAAAGATTTCATCCCTACTTGTATTATGTGGTTCATCTCACACCGTAGTTCATCTCACACCGTAGTTCATTTCATAATGTAGTTCATCTCACACCGTAGTTCATTTCATAATGTAGTTCATCTCGTACTATAGTTCATCTCACACCGTAGTTCATTTCATAATGTAGTCCATCTCATACTATAGTCACTGCTTTGAGTAACAATTACTTCATAGAATTTTCAGATCTTACAGCTTGTTATACAACATTTGTCTCTATCTCCCTCAAAACTTAAAATATTTTACTTTTTGTATAATATCCATTTATAAAATGTGGTGTACAGGTAGAAGATTAATAATGTATTTACTACTACTACAAATTAATAATTTCTTTGAGAAATACACCAAACAATGAGAGTACCATTCACTTATTTACCATTACTTATTACAATTCTATTACTTCTTTAAGAAATACACCAAACAATGAGAGTACCATTCATTTATTTACCATTACTTATTACAATTCTATTACTTCTTTAAGAAATACACCAAACAATGAGAGTACGATTCATTTATTTACCATTACTTATTACAATTCTATTACTTATTTAAGAAATACACCAAAAGTGCCCCCTCTTTACATAAATGGTAACTACAAATGTATAATTCAGGAACTACAAAGGTATAAACTTGTATTTACAGCATTAATATATTATCTTGTACTTCTGTAAATGGATAAACAACAAAATCGTCTTTTTTTCTAAAACTACCCACTGAATACCATCCCCCAAAATGTCTTAACCCAGTGGTTAAACTCTCACTCAACAGGAAATTATTTTAACCCAATAATGTCAAATTTAGTATGGTTAATTGGCTTAATTATGTTGTGTTTCTCCTGGGGAAGATGTGTTAACTTGTCCTGATTTCATTTGACCATTTCTGAAATGGGGAGGCCATTTTATCTCATTTCAGCAATTTAACATTGATAGTTCAGAAGGTAAAAATAAACTCATCATTTCACAATCTGATTACCTCAACGAAACATCAGCAGCTAAATATTCAGTGAAAACTGACACAGCTGTGCACGTACGTCTATTTGATGACATTATTTCAGTGGTTAAAAACTGCTATGTTCCACCACTAGTACATAGCCATATAACCAAAACATCTGGTAAACAACACAACAGCTATAAAAGAAGAAATAATTGCTTAGGCAAGATAAAATTGCCTCCCCATTTCAGAAATGGTCAAACAACTTCAGAAAGAGTTGAACTAGTTTCCTCCAGTTAAGGGGTTAAGGCATGACAGTTTTGAAGTCCCAACAGAATATCTTCAGAGGTATCTAAACATCATAATTATAAATCTGGTCAAAAACAAAATAAAACATTCTACATAATGTATCTATTCCATCATAACTTTGTTGTGTACAATAAGTCTTTTACTTGTGTAAATCAAATAGCCCTCCATGTTAGCTTTAAGTTATAAAGTAATGCAACCTTACTATACTACATTTTCCATAAAAACTATAAACTACTGATACATGAGGGCTGTACTGTATTTGTTATATAAACTCAGAATAGAGTCAAGAGAAATATTCAGTGTAATCTACAGATTTCCTAACCCAGTTAAAGAACATTACCAAACCAGCATCAGATGTTTAGTCTTAAGTTGCTATGGTAATTTCAGGAGTTTATGTAAATGGTCACATTCTAAATAAAATAATTACTACAACTTCCGTGATGGAAATAACACCCAGGAATTTAGAACTTCACATTGAAATCTCATGGAACACATAAAAAGTTCATATTTTTTCATTAGATCCAAAATGGAACAATGATAAATTTGTTTCTAGGTATGTATACAAATACATCTTCCTATTGAAAAACAGAATTCTTTTATTGTTTTTGTTTTCTTACAGACAAGGATAATTTCACTTTATATTTAAATATGTAGGTACAAATTTTGAATCCATTAATTTATCAGCATTTAGGAGCACATATACTGTTGTGCTGGAAACATAAAACTTACAGAAGTCATGCAAAAATGAAAACCACATTTGAAGTTTAAACCTGTCAATCACCTTAGGTGTTATATGTATACATAACATTGAACACTTATCAGTCACCTTGGATTTAATGTATACATAACATTGAACACTTATCAGTCACCTTGGATTTAATGTATACATAACATTGAACACTTAGTCACCTTGGATTTAATGTACACATAACATTCAACACTTATCAGTCACCTTGGATTTAATGTATACATAACATTGAACACTTAGTCACCTTGGATTTAATGTACACATAACATTCAACACTTATCAGTCACCTTGGATTTAATGTATACATAACATTGAACACTTAGTCACCTTGGATTTAATGTACACATAACATTCAACACTTATCAGTCACCTTGGGAGTAATGTATACATAACATTGAACACTTAGTCACCTTGGATTTAATGTACACATAACATTCAACACTTATCAGTCACCTTGGGAGTAATGTATACATAACATTGAACACTTAGTCACCTTGGATTTAATGTACACATAACATTCAACACTTATCAGTCACCTTGGGAGTAATGTATACATAACATTGAACACTTAGTCACCTTGGATTTAATGTACACATAACATTCAACACTTATCAGTCACCTTGGGAGTAATGTATACATAACATTGAACACTTAGTCACCTTGGATTTAATGTACACATAACATTCAACACTTATCAGTCACCTTGGGAGTAATGTATTCATAACATTGAACACTTAGTCACCTTGGATTTAATGTACACATAACATTCAACACTTATCAGTCACCTTGGATTTAATGTATACATAACATTGAACACTTAGTCACCTTGGATTTAATGTACACATAACATTCAACACTTATCAGTCACCTTGGGAGTAATGTATACATAACATTGAACACTTAGTCACCTTGGATTTAATGTACACATAACATTCAACACTTATCAGTCACCTTGGGAGTAATGTATTCATAACATTCAACACTTATCAGTCACCTTGGATTTAATGTATACATAACATTGAACACTTAGTCACCTTGGATTTAATGTACACATAACATTCAACACTTATCAGTCACCTTGGGAGTAATGTATACATAACATCCAAAATTTGTCAGTCACCTTGGATTTAATGTATACATAACATCCAAAATTTGTCAGTCACCTTGGGTGTAATGTATACATAACATCCAAAATTTGTCATACACCTTGGGAGTAATGTACACATAACATCCAAAATTTGTCAGTCACCTTGGATTTAATGTATACATAACATCCAAAATTTGTCAGTCACCTTGGATTTAATGTATACATAACATCCAAAATTTGTCAGTCACCTTGGATTTAATGTATACATAACATCCAAAATTTGTCAGTCACCTTGGATTTAATGTATACATAACATCCAAAATTTGTCAGTCACCTTGGGTGTAATGTACACATAACATCCAAAATTTGTCAGTCACCTTGGATTTAATGTACACATAACATCCAAAATTTGTCAGTCACCTTGGATTTAATGTATACATAACATCCAAAATTTGTCAGTCACCTTGGATTTAATGTATACATAACATCCAAAATTTGTCAGTCACCTTGGGTGTAATGTACACATAACATCCAAAATTTGTCAGTCACCTTGGATTTAATGTATACATAACATCCAAAATTTGTCAGTCACCTTGGATTTAATGTACACATAACATTCAACACTTATCAGTCACCTTGGGAGTAATGTATACATAACATCCAAAATTTGTCAGTCACCTTGGATTTAATGTATACATAACATTCAACACTTATCAGTCACCTTGGGAGTAATGTATACATAACATCCAAAATTTGTCAGTCACCTTGGATTTAATGTATACATAACATCCAAAATTTGTCAGTCACCTTGGGTGTAATGTATACATAACATCCAAAATTTGTCAGTTACCTTAGGTGTAATGTATACATAACATCCAAAATTTGTCAGTCACCTTGGATTTAATGTATACATAACATCCAAAATTTGTCAGTCACCTTGGATTTAATGTATACATAACATCCAAAATTTGTCAGTCACCTTGGGTGTAATGTATACATAACATCCAAAATTTGTCAGTTACACTGAGTTTAATGTATACATAACATCCAATACTTGTCAGTTACACTGAGTTTAATGTACACATAATAACCAGAACTTGTCAGTCAACTTGGGTTTAATGTATACATAACATCCAAATATAATGTACATAAATGCTAAGAATATAAAAGACCAAAGTTTTCAAACTATAACATATTCACAGGCTACTTAAGATGTTTTGTAATATTAAATAAACCCCAACTTGCCCGTGCATGTAACTGTAACAGTGTAACTGAATCAATGTTAAAGATAACAGTCATTAAGTTACCAAAGTTTACCCTAAATTGTATTAAAAAATTAATAAGAGCCTTAATGAAGATAAGTAAAACAGAAACAAATAAAACATTGATTTCATAATTCTAACAGAAGCAGTTTTAAGTAAATGCTCAAATCTCTGAATTAAACCATTCTCCCAAATTAATTTAAAGTGTGAATTTTTGTTTCATAAATCTCTAAATTTGCAAACACTTAAAAGTATATTACTTCAGCTTAATGCACAATTATACCCAAGAAGAAAACTAAAACACAGACTATAAAACCAAGTTGCACGTTGACACACACTTTTTTTTCTGTGTAACAAACACAGCCTAAAACCAAACTTTCAGTATACGATACACAACTATTAACTACTACACAAAATAAAATGCAACTGTGTATTCCGACTGATACTGGCTAAAATAGCACAAACCTAGAACTATTCCAGTTTGTATTATAAACACTCATCTTCCCAACTTTTAATAAATGTTCTAATTATTTATGTATTATTAAAATTACTGTTATTTACTAAACTTTCAATACGAGTGTACTAAAATAATTAAAAATATTCCCAAAACAAAAATATAACAATGTACTTGAATTAACAAGGCCCAAGTAACTTAAGTTTAACAGATGCTTCATATTACTTATAACAATTGTGCATCCTTTAAATATGTCACTAGTCATTACGTTAATTTAAAGAGGGCACTGTGATGATTGGCAGGTTCCAAGATTGTACTGTTATATCATTAAACATACCTATGCACTATCCCACAATACATGTATCACTCCCAAATCTGAGCAGCAAAATTTGGATTTCAAGAAACTCCTTTACAAATTATTCACATTAAAATCCATTTAATACATCAAAATTGTGTGAATATATAATGGTAATAAATCTTAACCATTCTGTAAATAATTGACACATTGTGTCTTATGCATAATTTAAAACAAGACTGACATGTTGAATATTGATTCTACCTGGGTGTTTGTCTGGGTACAAATCATGAACAAACAAATCTAGGGAAGCTGCTTGTATGTTGAACTTATATCAGTACAATTTGGTATTACGTTCGATAACACAGTTATCATTGGCAGTGAAAGAAATGAAAAGTGCACTATTGCACTTTGGTAATGCATAAATAAAATTAAAAATATTTTGTATCACCCTTCAGTGAATCCTTATGAAATGAGTATCAATTGTACACTATATCCAGGCACGTTCCTACTGAAAGTAAAGGTTTTCATTCCTGAGTTAATGTGTAATGTTCAGTAACATTTTAATTTGTTATAAAACATTGAACACAGTTAACAAACTTATCCATTTCCTCAATATTCCTTTCACTTTTACACCTTTAAAATATTATTGATAAAAAAGTAAGTGCACAAATCAAAAATGCTACAAGTTAGGAAGTACATGTAGCAAAAAGCTTAAGTTCAGTGGTTTGTTGTAATTCATAAAAATGAAATTCTGAAGTCTGAACTGAAAGTCACAACTGAAAAATGGGTTTTATTTTTCTTCAAAGTACTGTTTTTAGTGAAATAGCACTAATGGAGGACCTTCGTTGTTTGCTGACAAAAATTTTGACAGGTGCTTTATAATGGTTGTACAATTATCAGAGCACAGCAACTCCTGCCTCGCATCGGCTGGTCGGCATATGAGTACTCTCTGTCCATGAATTAGTCTCAGGGTCGTAAACCTCAACAGTGTTAAGAGTCACTGGAGCAGAAAATTCATCACTTGACGTACGCCCCCCAATAACAAGAAGTCGCCCGTTTACTGAGATGACCGAGGCACCTGCCCGTGCTGTTTTGACCGAGGTGACTTCAGTCCATTTGTTCTAAAACAAAATATTTTTAGAGTGAAAGCTCTTATCATTAACAAACAAAAGGAATTTTTTATGTTGAAAAGCTTTGACTTTAACATTTTTTCTTAGTTATGATGAATTATACAAAAAAGTAAGAGTCATTTGGTGACAATACCTGGAAAATATAAGTTGTGGCTAGCACAAATCTTATCTTAGTTCCTGTATTCTATTCTGAGATAGCATGTCTAAATGTATGACACATACTATTCATAAAGTTATAAAACAATTTGTACATAGATATAATGAATACCAACTATTACAAGTGAAAACTTGTGTGCAAGTATGAGATGGCAATGCCAATTCCAGAAATAATTATCATTGTTTTATCAAACCTTTTCAAAATTAGAAGATACAAATAAGGCACTTAATAAATACATAATAGAAGGCTTGCACATAAGAAGTGTTATAGTTTTGAAATAAATGCCAAAATGTTCAAGTAAGGTTAACAACACACTTGTGACACATACAAAGTATACATATCAACAAACAGTCTGCAGCACACCATGGTGTCAGAACATGCTAGTGACACATACAAAGTATACATATCAACAAACAGTCTGCAGCACACCATGGTATCAGAACATGCTAGTGACACATACAAGGTTTACATATCAACAAACAGTGTGCAGTACACCATGATGTCAGAACATGCTAGTGACACATACAAAGTTTACATAACAACAAACAGTGTGCAGCACACCATGCTATCAGAACATGCTAGTGACACATACAAAGTATACATATCAACAGTGTGCAGTACACCATGGTGTCAGAACATGCTAGTGACACATACAAAGTTTACATATCAACAAACAGTGTGCAGCACACCATGCTATCAGAACATGCTAGTGACACATACAAAGTATACATATCAACAGTGTGCAGTACACCATGGTGTCAGAACATGCTAGTGACACATACAAAGTTTACATATCAACAAACAGTGTGCAGCACACCATGGTATCAGAACATGCTAGTGACACATACAAAGTATACATATCAACAAACAGTGTGCAGCACACCATGGTATCAGAACATGCTAGTGACACATACAGAGTATACATATCAACAAACAGTGTGCAGCACACCATGCTATCAGAACATGCTAGTGACACATACAAAGTTTACATATCAACAAACAGTCTGCAGCACACCATAGTATCAGAACATGCTAGTGACACACAAAAACTATACATATCAACAAACAGTCTGCAGCACACTGTGGTATTAGAACATGCTAGTGACACATACAGTGTATATATATCAACAATTATAACTATTATGTTATAAAATAGAACAATAGTTCTTGTTATGTGACACAATCATGAGTTGTGTATTATGTGTGTTTGGTATTAGGTGATATTCTTACTAGTCAAAGGTTATAATAATGGATTTAATCCCCGTGAGAAATTTCATTCATTTTTAAGTAACCTTAATAACCACTAGATGTCATACTTTAATGGCTGGAAGAATAATACTGTAACACATACAAATCAGTATGTTAATTTTTTTATTTTTTTTTTAACTTGCAGTCTTTGGATTTTGTTCCTAGGTCTACCATTTCTCTAACTGCATATAAATCTTTATTGTACCATATTTGTGTGAGTTGCGTAGAATTATTTAACCTTACAGTGCCTTATTTGTGTGATTTACGTAGATTTAGTTAACCCTAGAGTAAGTTATTTGTGTGAGTTATGTAGATTTAGCATGTCTAAAGATGGTCCTAAGAACAGGATCAAACACTTTCAAATAAGACTGTAACCTGCTGTAAACCAATTTATAAACATTCTAAGAATATATTGTTCCGTAAGTTCAAAATGTTTTTGTACCTCTTCAATGGAATAGCGCTCCACTGTCCGTAGAGCTGCATGGGAGTTATTGGTTCCTCCCACAGTATATATCTGATCGTGTAACACTGCAACTCCCACGTAGGCACATCGAGTGCTGAGGGGAGCCAGACGATTCCACTCTCCAGTAACAGGATTGAAACTTTCAACGAGGTCCAGTTCTGTACTCAAAGCACTTAGCCCACCAATTATGTAAATTAGTCCTGAAATGTAATTCAGACACTTATCACTAGAATAATATTCTTACAACTGATTTTGCAACACTCGCACACATAAGGCACAACCAAGACTGTGTGCTCACTGGCAGGATAAGACTGATTTAGGCCAAAAACAGATTATTTTAACTTATGAATGGTCATTTCTATATGTATATAAAAGAGAGAGGGAGAGATTTCTCAGGTTCAGGAAGTCACTTCACAATTCCCATGAATTAAATGATATTCTAAACTGTTGATTTTGATAGCATTTTACACTAGATGGCAGTTTGGTTAAACTTGTACCATGGTGGGTCTAGTCAAATGATTCACTAAATGCAATACACTTGAATGACAAATACACACACATACACACTTCTGTTCAGGAAAATATTTTTTTAACTATTGAGTTTTTAACATTTGGAAAAAAAAACTTATTTAAGTAGTTCACCACCATTAGAACTGTTTTTTTTTTAATTGTTTGTCACCAATATATTTTATTAACTTATAAACATTGCCACCCAGGTGAGTGTAAGAATATATTCTACACATACAACTAAACAAAACACTATCTAAACATACGAAAATAATTAATAAAATCTGGAGACAATGGACAATCTTCTATACAGCAAGAAACCAATGTTACAAGTTTATATCCTTTTAACAACTGGCTTGACTTATAATGTATGATAACTTTCAACAGTGTCTACTTGTTGACGTTTCCACACTAAACTTGGTGTATATGTTAATATTCTTGTTATAAACAGAAATAACGACTAATAGGAAACATTCCAAGTTGGATAAAGAACACAACAGAAAAATACATTTATATGTACAACCCAAATTAATTTCCATTTTTATATTTTTGGTAATTTCCAGAATTCTGCAACATGGGCTTCAAAAGTTACAGAACCATATTTTCGTAAATACAAATTCCTTCTCTACCCTTCAGTGTTCATTAGAGCTCAAAAATTAACTTATTTTGGCAGTTGGATTTTAAGAAGAATATAGCCATTTATTGAGAACACAACCTGCACACTGCAGTGATCAACAAACTTGGGAATTCATTGACAAGTTGCACCACTTAAGTTCTCTTATAACATTTATACCAGTGTGTGAAAGTACATTGAGTTACTAACCCAGCATATCACCATCTGTTTTTCATTCCATCATTATTCACAGCTACTGATGTTAGACCCCAATCAGGCTGTACCATCAGATACTTCATTCATCATTATTTACAACTACTGATGGTAGCCCCCAATCAGACTGTACCATCAGATACTTCATGACGTCGAGAAAACCCACTTGTAGAGAAAAATATATATGTAAAAATGGCTGGTATGGGTAGAGAAAACTTTATGTAGAGGAACGAACAATGTTTTGACCTTCTTCGGTCATTGTCAGGTTCACAAAGAAAAAAAGAGGTAACTGACTGATAACTGACCACATGTTTGAAGGCGGTTGTGTAACTGAGTGTCGGAATGTAGAGGGCGGTGTTAGATGTTTGAATATATAATTTTTATTTATTTTATTATATATTAATATAATTGGTTTATTTTGGGTTTAAGTTGTTGTATAAGTAAGGCTTCTTTAATTTTGTGTTTATGTTTGTTTCTTTATTTAGTATTGGGGTGTTTTCTATGATTATGTTGTGTTTATTTGGTCAGCTATCGGTCAGTTACCTCTTTCTTTCTTTGTGAACCTGACAATGACCAAAGAAGGTCAAAACATTGTTCGTTCCTCTACATAAAGTTTTCTCTTCCCATACCAGCCATTTTTACATATATATTTTTCTCTACAAGTGGGTTTTCTTGTCATCACGGAATATTATTTCATCACAGCTATTGTACAAGAAGTGTAAGCCTTTGTGTTGTATTTGTTCTTATCTATGTAACCATTATGTCAGAACTAACACATTACACCACTATTAACAGTACACGCTCATACAATCGTAGAGAAACTAAGAAACTTAAACCAAAAAATTATCATCAGAAGAAATGACATCTTCATCAATGTAGAAAGTAACAATTAACCATAACTTTGCAAAGGTAAAACTTGCAAAAATTTTAATACGTACACATACATTATCCAAAATTTAGAGAAAAAACTACTTAAAGCCATGTTGAACACGAAATACAAAGACCTACATGACTTACAGAAACAAAAAATGAGCCGAGACCATTAACTGGCATGCTGCATCAAACCAGAGATTTATGGACTTATACAACAAAACATAAACCAAATCAACACTAGGAATGACAGGGGGCAGAAAGAACTGACACAACGAAAAACTAGAAAAACTAAGATGTAAACAACAGAAAAGACACCAACACGACAAACTGTTGACTAACCTCATAATTAACAGATCAGACCAACAATTAAACACAGACGAGATACCTATACTTAATAAAGGACTCAACTTCACAATAGACCTAGGTACATTCCAACCATAGAAATCAAAACATGTTTAGAAGATCTAGCCAGGAGACTTGTGATACTTTCCAAAGAAAACAAAAACAACAAAATAACTACCAACAGAAAGAAGACAATTTTGACATTCAACAGCCAAACTTTGCAGAAAAAAATTAAAATATATATTTTCCAGAAACACCTAGAAACAACATCTTAAATGATTTTTTCAAAGAATTGTCTCACAAAACCATCAACATAATTTCACAAAATAGAAAACTAAAAAACAACCTTACAAAAAGAGACATTAATTCCATTAAAAGTCTTTAAACAAGACAAAAACATAAAAATTCTAAAAGCAGATAAAGGAAACACTATAGTCATAATGAACACGAATGAATACATCCAAAACATGAAGAAAATTCTATCAGACACAAACAAATTTAAACCAATACACACAAATCTAGCAAAGACACATGAAATGCAACTAAACAAAATACTACTAAAAATGAAAAAAGCCAACACAATTTCAAAAACACTTTATTCCTACCTATGCAAAACTGACCCACGCACACCAAAAATATACTGCATCCCCAAACCTCATAAACCAGATTCTCCACTACTGCCAATAATGTCCACATATGAATACTTTAATTACAATCTTGGCAAATACTTAGCATGGGCATTCTCCAAATATGTAACATCAGCCAGCACATTCATCAAAGACTCTTTTAATTTCAAGTCTAATCTTAATCAACTTAATCATAAAGCCTTAATGGCCAGTTTCAATGTTATCCCCTCTTTACAGAAGTCCCAACCTCTGAAGCCTGCAAGATAGCCTTAGAACTCTATATCTGAGTCCCTAACCCATAACAGACATTCCCAGCAACCAATTAACAACCCTCATAGAATTCAAAATGATGAAGACAAACTTCATGTTCAACAACCAAAACTATATACAAACAAATGGCCTAAGCATGGGCAATCCAGTATCACCAGTTCTAGCCAATATTTTTATGACACAAGTTGAAACACAAGCAATTAACACGGCATTACATCCACCACTATACTGGTATAGATATGTAGACAACACGATTGCGGGATTCACATTTACAGAACACACACTTAATTTTTTCAATCACATTAACTCTATACATCCAAACATTAACTTCACATGTGAACAAGAAGAAATCAAATATCATTTCTTAACCTCAAAATTACAAGAACCGACACACAATTTAAAACAGAAATTCACCAAAAAATCACCCATACTGGACTACACATTCCTTGGAACTCAGCACATGAAACAAAACAAAAACTCAACATACTAAGAAACCAAATAAACACAGCCATAAACCTATACTCACCAGATAAAATTAACGATGAATTAGACAAAATAAAACAATACTTCATGAACATCAATAAGTTTCCTCCACAAACCGTAGAAAACATTATACGCACACACCTAGACAGAAAGCAAAATCAACTAACAAAAGTAAATATATCTCACGAATCAAAAAATCACGAAACCATATACTGCTGCATACCATATATTCCCGATATCAGCAGAAAAATAACCAACATTTGGCAAAAATTAGTAACAAAATATGACATTCCAGTTAATACCAAATTTATTCAAAAACCAGGCACAAAACTGAGGTCTATAGTATGTAAAAACTACACTGACAAACACCACACCAACATTATTTATAAAATACAATGTAGCAACTGCCACAACTTCTATATTGGAGAAACAAGTAGAAAAATGGAAACCAGATTCAAAGAACATAAAAAGTCACCTTCACACGTTTTCGAACACTGCAAGTCAAATAAACATAACATAACCATAGAAAACACTCAAATACTAAATAAAGAAACAAACATAAACAAATTCAAAATTAAAGAAGACTCATACAACAACTCAAGCCCAAAATAAACCAACACAAAGGAACACCTTTATACCTATATTAATAAATATAATTAAACATCTAAGCATGCCCACTACATTCCTACACTCAAATATACAACTGCCTTCACACATGTGGTCAGTAACCCTTTCTTTCTTTGTGAACTTGACCAAAGAATGTTAAAACGTTGTTTGATCCTCCACATAGAGTTTTCTCTACCCATACCAGCCGTTTTTACATATATATGCCAGATACTTCATTCATCATTATTCACAACTACTGGTGGTAGCTCCCATTCATACAGTACCATCAGATACTTCATTCATCACTATTCACCACTACTGATGGTAGCCCCCAATTAGGCTGTACCATGAGATACTTCATTCACCACTACTGATGGTAGCCCCCAATTCGACTGTACCATAAGATACTTGATTCACCACTACTGATGGTAGCCTCCAATTAGGTTGTACCATCAGATACTTCATTCATCATTATTCACAACTACTGGTGGTAGCTCCCATTCATACAGTACCATCAGATACTTCATTCATCATTATTCACAACTACTGGTGGTAGCCCCCAATTAGGCTGTACCATCAGATACTTCATTCATCACTATTCACCACTACTGATGGTAGCCCCCAATTAGGCTGTACCATGAGATACTTCATTCACCACTACTGATGGTAGCCCCCAATTCGACTGTACCATAAGATACTTGATTCACCACTACTGATGGTAGCCTCCAATTAGGTTGTACCATCAGATACTTCATTCATCATTATTCACAACTACTGGTGGTAGCTCCCATTCATACAGTACCATCAGATACTTCATTCATCACTATTCACCACTACTGATGGTAGCCCCCAATTTGACTGTACCATAAGATACTTGATTCATCATTATTCGCAACTACTGGTGGTAGCCACCAATTAGGTTGTACCATCAGATACTTCATTCATCATTATTCACAACTACTGATGGTAGCCCCCAATCAGACTGTACCATCAGATACTTCATTCATCATTATTCGCAACTACTGGTGGTAGCCACCAATTAGGTTGTACCATCAGATACTTCATTCATCATTATTCACAACTACTGATGGTAGCCCCCAATCAGACTGTACCATCAGATACTTCATTCATCATTATTCACAACTACTGATGGTAGCCCCCAATCAGACTGTACCATCAGATACTTCATTCATCATTATTCGCAACTACTGGTGGTAGCCACCAATTAGGTTGTACCATCATATACTTTATATGTATTCAGACTGTACTATCAGATACTTCATTCATCATTATTCACAACTACTGATGGTAGCCCCCAATCAGACTGTACCATCAGATACTTCATTCATCATTATTCGCAACTACTGGTGGTAGCCTCCAATTAGGTTGTACCATCATATACTTTATATGTATTCAGGTTGTACCATCAGATACCTCATTCACCATTATTTACAACTACTGATGGTAGCCCCCATTGAGATTGTACCATTAGATACTTCATTCATCATTATTCACAACTACTGATGGTAGCCCCCAATCAGGCTGTACCATCAGATACTTCAGATATTCAGGCTGTACCTCTGAAAGCATGCAGTACACATGGAGTAAATCTAAATGGATGCACCACATTCAGAACATTAAGTCTCCTCTTTATCCAGCGAATACATGCCAACAAACAGGTGGCTGCTCTGTGTATGTCTTCACCTACAGGTGGGTGGTCTGTGTATGTCTTCACCTACAGGTGGCTGCTCTGTGTATGTCTTCACCTACAGATGGCTGCTCTGTGTATGTCTTCACCTACACTCACAGCCACAACCGTGAATGCTAACAACAAAAGGGGCAGGATGCATTTCATCGATGACATAAATAAATGTGGCAATACAGCAATATAACTTTACTGGTATCATACGATTTACATTTCTTCACAAAATTTGGCCAACGTTCAGAACTTGCCTGCATGAGACAACACAAGTCATACAGAGATTCTCTTCATAGGCTACATAAGACAGCCCATAAGAAAAATACAAGTTGCAACCACAGGCACCTAAAGTCACCTTTAATAATATAACTAGTCACTTGACATGGATTATTACTTTCATCTAAAGTCACCTTTAATAATATTAGTGAATCAATATGGATTACTACTTTCATTTAAAGTCACCTTTAATAATATTAGAGAATCAGTATGGATTATTACTTTCATTTAAAGTCACCTTTAATAATATTAGAGAATTAGTATGGATTATTACTTTCATCTAAAGTCACCTTTAATAATATTAGTGAATCAATATGGATTACTACTTTCATTTAAAGTCACCTTTAATAATATTAGAGAATCAGTATGGATTATTACTTTCATCTAAAGTCACCTTTAATAATATTAGTGAATCAATATGGATTATTACTTTCAATAATATTAGTGAATCGACATGGATTATTACTTCCATCTAAAGTCACCTTTAATAATATAAGTAGTCACTCAACATGGATTATTACTTCCATCTAAAGTCACCTTTAATAGTATAAGTAGTCAGTTGATATGGATTATTACTTCCATCTAATGTCACCTTTAATAATATAAGTAGTCAGTTGATATGGATTATTACTTCCATCTAATGTCACCTTTAATAACACAAGTAGTCAGTTTATATGGATTATTATTTCCATCTAATGTCACCTTTAATAATATAAGTAGTCCGTTTATATGGATTATTACTTTCATCTAAAGTCACCTTTAATAATATAAGTAGTCAGTTGATATGGATTATTACTTCCATCTAATGTCACCTTTAATAATATAAGTAGTCAGTTTATATGGATTATTACTTCCATCTAATGTCACCTTTAATAATATTAGTGTATCAATATGGATTACTACTTTCATTTAAAGTCACCTTTAATAATATTAGAGAATCAATATGGATTATTACTTTCATCTAAAGTTACCTTTAATAATATTAGTGAATCAATATGGATTATTACTTTCATCTAAAGTTACCTTTAATAATATTAGTGAATCAATATGGATTATTACTTTCAATTAAAGTTACCTTTAATAATATAAGTAGTCAGTTGATATAGATTATTACTTCCATCTAATGTCACCTTTAATAATATAAGTAGTCAGTTGATATGGATTATTACTTCCATCTAATGTCACCTTTAATAATATAAGTAGTCAGTTGATATGGATTATTACTTCCATCTAATGTCACCTTTAATAATATTAGTGTATCAATATGGATTACTACTTTCATTTAAAGTCACCTTTAATAACACAAGTAGTCAGTTTATATGGATTATTACTTTAGATATTTTTGATGTCAAAATACTACATCTATAGTTTCTTACAAATTAGGATCTTAAATCACTACTAGTAACAAACTAGAATACAAAATAAGAACCTCCTCATATCTGTTTATTTTACTGAGATATGGTTTATGTGCCAAATCAAATGTTGTTCCCTTCTTCACCTCCTATTTTTGAAAATAGTCCTTTAAATTCACTTTCTTCAATATATGACACATGAATAACCACCAATCAACAACTTAGAATGTTCCCAGAGTAATTTTCTCAGCCATTTCAATCTCTGAGAAAGCTACCATGTTCTTTTGATCCAAGATTTCAATGAGGTAGGTTATGTCTTTAGTTTGCTCAGAGTTTCATATTTTTTTAAATATAAATGGATCTTAGTTACTGAGGTCAGTTAATTACAGTAGAATTCTGTGGTATCAGCGTAGTTATTTATGATTATTTGGTTAATGAATTGTGTATATTCAAACTAAGAAAAATTTTGTTTGATGTGCTGCATATGTGAAAGTTTAAAAGGCTAAACAACCTAAGTCAAGCAGTAAATAATTTCAAAGTGAGAAGACATAATTGTTTGGTTTACTTTTTGATTTACTGTTCTGTATTTTAAGAAAAATAAGTTTAATAATTTAGTTCTAAATAGTAATAATCAATATATATAATGTATAATAACTGAAATGTGACTGTGTATTACAAAATACAAGTCATTAAAACACAGCTAAGATAGGGAAGACTAAAGGTCAGTTTAGTATCACTGGATATGTGACATGACTGCATGTGCACTTCGTCAATACAAGTTATACAATGTAAGCTAGGCATAACTGTAAGGTTAAAGTTATAATAAATATACAATGTTATAAGACTTAAGCTACTTAGACTAAACGTTTGTATTTTTATGTTATAATATGCAGTCATTCTAGCACAAGAAAAAAGCATAATTTATATTTACTTCTTAATTATTTATGATGGCTACAAGGCTGGTCAAATGACAGAGTATGGAACATAACAAAACAAAGTCTTACTGGAAACAAACATTTGAAATGTGTTTTACAGATTACACAAATATCATCTGAGATTTCTGGGACAAAGAATAGTTTTTAATCATCACATTAAATCACACAGACTATTTTCACAGATATATATCTGGTAAAAATATTTCATTAAAATATCTGATTCTTTCTATTCAAAATACTTGTACTCTAAAGTTTACCAAATTTTATGAAGATAAACATTGTATCAAAGTTATCGTGCAAATACTATACTTGTGTAAATGAACTCATGTGTAGTATACCAAGTTTGTTAATAATATAAATAGTCAGCTGATATGGATTATTACTTCATTTTTATTTATTAAGAATATTTTATTTTCTTATTTATAAACTAATATATCTAATGCAGAGGTTTCTAGCTTGTTATCTGTACACTAATTGGTCTTATATTTATTCACTATTTGAATACACAATACTTTACATTGAATAAATAATAAAGGGTTTCTAACATCAGAACATCTTATTTTGAGGCCTAGTTTCTTATGAACATTACGTTTGCAGCCAGCTTTTCTGAAAATGATTCCTACTTGACTTACAATTGGCCTGAATATTCATAATCGTACTTGGATTATCAACAGACCAAAACAATGTTAGTGTCACTTGCTGGTGATTGGTTAGATGCTACAGGCAAAACTCACTGGCAAGCTTACTACAACTAATTTCAAGCTCTGATACCATCTTGCCAATTTGCTTACATCAGACATTAGTTTTTCGTGTATGTCATTCTTGAGCAAGACACATCAAACTCAAAGATACCACCACCACACAACGTTTATTTCCTGTTGTTCTTAGCACAAATACTAAGGTACCAACTTACCTTGATAAGCAACTACACCCATAGCATATCTGGGAATGCTCATTTTTCCAATTATAGTCCACTTATTAACTAAAGGATCGTACTGCTCCATTGTGTCTCCAATTTCAGCTCCCACCCATCCTCCAAGGGCATACAGGTAACCATTCAGAGCACAGGTACCTAAAGCACATCGAGGCAAGTTCATACTACAAATCATGGACCACTGATTGGACACTGGATCATAAACTTCTCCATTACTAAATATCAAACAATCACTCTCACCACCTATGACATAAATCAAGTTATTAAGTACTGCAACACCATGTCCACTACGAGAATGAAGCATGGGCGACAACGTTTTCCACTGACATTTAAACGTTTCCAATCGTTCAACAGTCACCAGTGTGGTGCTCTCATTCCATCGTCTTCCTAATTCACGATTATAGCCACCTAACACGTACACACATTTCTTAGCACACATTCGAGGCTGCAGACGAACATCGTAAACCTGACCTAGACGCCGTTTTGCTTCTACTAATCTCATTTCTATTCTGTGATTTTGAAGAGATTTTAACAAAGATACTTTCAGATTCAGATCTGGACATTCTTGAGCATAAGAATCGAGCTGTTTTATGGATATAACAGGCAAACGAACAGCCTCCAACAGCTCAGAGACGTACTTTTGTCGATGGGTGACATCATGAAGTATCCACTTCATGGTAGCTTGAAAAACTTGAAACTCACTATCGATGTTCAAGCCTTCACTCCTTAAAAAGCTTTTTAGGGCATCCTTGGGAAGTTCACAAAACTCATCTTCCTGGATGACCTCAATGAAATTTCTCTCGATGTACCTCTTGGCTTCAAGCTTTAAGTTTGTGCAGGCATGGAGCTCGGCAAACTGACATATACCTAAAAAACAACACTGAAAATCATGCAACAGTAAATCACTTTTCAAGAAGCAGTTTTCATCAACTGAACTCGCAGAATCCCGTTAATGAAAACACCTTCGAGTATTTTATTTGCCTTACACAAATACAAATGTCTCTCCAAAATAGTGAATTTAACAATTAGCTAGAAAAGAAAAAAATATCCCAACTGTGATGCTCTATTTCTTTTGCACATGATTTTGGCTCTAAAAACTAGAAACTCATTACTAAATATTATCTTTAACCATCTCATTCTTTATAGTATATTTATAATAAGGTGACTTGATGGATGCCATTAAAAAAAAATTAAAATTTCTATAACATTTGAAACAAAAGTAATTGTTTCACTTTTTTTTTCAAGAATAGTCATAACACTTAGAAATATGAAGTATTTACAACTTTAAGAAAAAGCTGCTTGACTAAGCAATTACAAACTTATGTTGAACAGTAACCACGTTTCTGAGAAGAAAATTATTACAATATTTTTATCCAATAACTAATAGAACATGACTTGGTACATCCTACAGAATAAACCCACTAACAACCTATTATTGTCTATTTTAAAAAAACATAATGATAACAAATAAAAATGTTTAGTAAATTGCAATTCAACTGATTTTAAGGTCTTTTAATTTTCTGAGAAAGTCCCTTTATAAAAGTTAAACACACTTTTATTTAAATTTTACCCCCCTGGAACAAAGACTTGAAATAATGCTCAGAGCCATTTGTAAAAAACCAGGTTCCTCCAAATACACAGTAAAATGGCCAACTTTAAATTATAATGTACCTCTAGTCCAGTGGTTCCCTTAATATATGGTGCAGAAGGGTCTTAAGTGTTGCAGAATATTTGCAATTAATAAGTAATTTTTGTTTAGTAATATAAGTATTACCAATTTAATACATGTTTTTTATTTCCTTGAAATACACTGATGTCTACCTGTCTTAGTCAAGGGGTTACCACTGAGCATGCAATACACTTATTTACATGTGACACTAAATGTTTGGGACATTAATAAGAAAGAAGTTCACGGGACATGTACATACCTACTCACAATAATTTGTCGTTAATAAGAAAGAAGTTCACTGGACATTACATACCTACACACAATAATTTGTCGTTAATAAGAAAGAAGTTCACAGAACATGTACATACCTACTCACAATAATTTGTCGTTAATAAGAAAGAAGTTCACAGGACATGTACATACCTACTCACAATAATTTGTCGTTAATAAGAAAGAAGTTCACAGGACATGTACATACCTACTCACAATAATTTGTCGTTAATAAGAAAAAAGTTCACGGGACATTACATACCTACACACAATAATTTGTCGTTAATAAGAAAGAAGTTTACAGAACATGTACATACCTACACACAATAATTTGTCGTTAATAAGAATGAAGTTTCCAGGACGTGTACATACCTACACACAATACTTCATGGTTAATAAGAAGTTCATGGGACGTGTACATACCTACACACAATACTTCATGGTTAATAAGAAGTTTCCAGGACGTGTACATACCTACACACAATACTTCATCGTTAATAAGTTCATGAGACGTGTACATACCTACACACAATACTTCATGGTTAATAAGAAGTTTCCAGGACGTGTACATACCTACACACAATACTTCATCGTTAATAAGAATTTTCCAGGACGTGTACATACCTACACACAATACTTCATCGTTAATAAGAAGTTTCCAGGACGTGTACATACCTACACACAATACTTCATGGTTAATAAGAAGTTTCCAGGACGTGTACATACCTACACACAATACTTCATCGTTAATAAGAAGTTTCCAAGACGTGTACATACCTACACACAATACTTCATGGTTAATAAGAAGTTTCCAAGACGTGTACATACCTACACACAATACTTCATGGTTAATAAGAAGTTTCCAGGACGTGTACATACCTACACACAATACTTCATCGTTAATAAGAAGTTTCCAGGACGTGTACATACCTACACACAATACTTCATCGTTAATAAGAAGTTTCCAGGACGTGTACATACCTACACACAATACTTCATGGTTAATAAGAAGTTTCCAGGACGTGTACATACCTACACACAATACTTCATCGTTAATAAGAAGTTTCCAGGACGTGTACATACCTACACACAATACTTCATCGTTAATAAGAAGTTTCCAGGACGTGTACATACCTACACACAATACTTCATCGTTAATAAGAAGTTTCCAGGGCGTGTACATACCTACACACAATACTTCATCGTTAATAAGAAGTTTCCAGGACGTGTACATACCTACACACAATACTTCATGGTTAATAAGAAGTTTCCAGGACGTGTACATACCTACACACAATACTTCATCGTTAATAAGAAGTTTCCAGGACGTGTACATACCTACACACAATACTTCATCGTTAATAAGAAGTTTCAGGACGTGTACATACCTACATACAATACTTCATGGTTAATAAGAAGTTTCTAAGACGTGTACATACCTACACACAATACTTCATCGTTAATAAGAAGTTTCCAGGACGTGTACATACCTACACACAATACTTCATGGTTAATAAGAAGTTTCCAGGACGTGTACATACCTACACACAATACTTCATGGTTAATAAGAAGTTTCCAGGACGTGTACATACCTACACACAATACTTCATGGTTAATAAGAAGTTTCCAGGACGTGTACATACTTACACACAATACTTCATCGTTAATAAGAAGGTTCCAGGACGTGTACATACCTACACACAATACTTCATCGTTAATAAGAAGTTCATGAGACGTGTACATACCTACACACAATACTTCATCGTTAATAAGAAGTTTCCAGGATGTGTACATACCTACACACAATACTTCATCGTTAATAAGAAGTTTCCAGGATGTGTACATACCTACACACAATACTTCATGGTTAATAAGAAGTTTCCAGGACGTGTACATACCTACACACAATACTTCATGGTTAATAAGAAGTTCATGGGACGTGTACATACCTACACACAATACTTTATGGTTAATAAGAAGTTTCCAGGACGTGTACATACCTACACACAATACTTCATCGTTAATAAGAAGTTCATGGGACGTGTACATACCTACACACAATACTTCATGGTTAATAAGAAGTTTCCAGGACGTGTACATACCTACACACAATACTTCATGGTTAATAAGAAGTTTCCAGGACGTGTACATACCTACACACAATACTTCATGGTTAATAAGAAGTTTCCAGGACGTGTACATACCTACACACAATACTTCATCGTTAATAAGAAGTTTCCAGGACGTGTACATACCTACACACAATACTTCATCGTTAATAAGAAGTTCATGAGACGTGTACATACCTACACACAATACTTCATCGTTAATAAGAAGTTCATGGACGTGTACATACCTACACACAATACTTCATCGTTAATAAGAAGTTCATGAGACGTGTACATACCTACACACAATACTTCATCGTTAATAAGAAGTTCATGAGACGTGTACATACCTACACACAATACTTCATCGTTAATAAAAAGTTTCCAGGACGTGTACATACCTACACACAATACTTCATCGTTAATAAGAAGTTTCCAGGACGTGTACATACCTACATACAATACATCATTGTTAATAAGAAGTTCATGGGACGTGTACATACCTACACACAATACTTCATCGTTAAGAAGTTTCCAGGACGTGTACATACCTACACACAATACTTCATCTTTAATAAGATGTTCATGAGACGTGTACATACCTACACAGTTTGAAGGGTGTAATTCCTTCTGCAAAAAAGAACAGCAAGCAGAAACCACCTGTGGTATTTCCAACATGTTTGCAGCAGCAAGCAGATCTTGAACATTTTCTTGAATAATCTTAATTTCTCCTAAATGATACAATATATAATAAAAACAGTAGAAACATAAATTAAATCCAACGTACACAAAAGGTTACAGATCATATTATCAAAGTCTGCCACAACAACAAACTACTTTGTCTTACTTAAACAAAAAAAGAAATTCACAGAACTTTTGTATTAGTTGGAAACATTTAACAGTTTGTGGTCAGATATTGTGAATGTACTGTCCTCCAACCACTTAACTGTTGTCATGGTCATCTTTAATAAACCACTACCATATCATGTGTCAACACTCACAATACAGATAATGGGGGCCTTTTAAAAACACATTTTGATAGATATATTAAGTTTACATTATTTTCTAAATAATTTTAACAGTAACAACAGTATATAACTTATCAGTATCTTCAGATAGGAGTTGAAACTCACAGATTTTAATTCTGCTATCTGAAACCAATATGGTGCGACTTCAAGTGGAAAATAGTTTTTTAGTTGAAAACAATTTATACACAAAACAAGGAAATATAAAACCCTATAAAAATTTACTCACCAGAATATATGAACTTCAGTAACTCACTAAATATCGAGGATGAGATGCCCTGGATTTCAACACGTTTGTCTTGTTGTTCTGCCAACCCGCTGCTAAACATAGCTTCAAAGTAGGGGCTACTGGCAGCAAGAACCACTCGATGTGCAAAAAATTCTTCATCAGCAACAGAAATTATTACGTCACTAAACTTTCTGTTTTCTCGCAGTTTGTTAAGACTTGTTAGGATGGAATTTATGTAATCCCAAGAATGAAAATTATGCTTAGCAGTTCTTATATCGTGTTCTGCCGATGGACGATAACCTCCTCTGCGCATTCTATACCCTGGTCTGGTACCATTGTTCCTTCTCGTGTAACCATTTGAAGCCATTCAACTGTTAAAATGACAAAACAGATCATTTAATACAATAAATACATGGTACTGTTAGATTGTTTAGTACAAGAAATACATGGTACTGTTAGATTGGGCCAAAAATATTTACAAATATTAAAAAAGAACTTTTTTTTCCTTTGTGTGAAAAGCAACAAGGCTTTAGAAGTATTTACATAAGTTACCTAAAACCTCAGAAGATTTTGCATTAAATGTTTATACCCATTTTTGGATACTATTCAAGTCAGCAGAGTGAGAAAAAAACTTTCTCTCAAAGGTACTTATTTCTTTTAAATCTTTAACTAATTTCCATGTATTTATTAATATTTTCAAATTATTCTAATGCACGTACATGGAGATTACGAAATAATCACACTAGATGACAGTGGTATGTTTGTACTCGGAATTACAATTATTTTTAGATTAAATGTATTTCAAACTATAAAGCAAGAAACTTCAGGTATTTCTTCTGTTTAGTTTTGGAACTTTTGGTAGTTTATATTACTCCAATAACCATCAAATTTATTTGTTTACAAAACAGCATGATTCATCTGTAGACACATCCTTTACAATCTAGTCAAAATCCCAGTACAAAATATTAATTTGGTATTAAATCCATCATTGTGCTTACGATACAATAATTCACCTTATAAACAATCAAAAAGTACACCCTACTGGTATTATTGCTGGGTATTGAATACCTGTAATCACCAATTATCTTAATTAATGTTATGCACACTAATGAATTAAATTAACTGTTATAAAGATAGTCAACTAATTAAAATTACAATTACTCCAGGTTATCAAAATATTTCTCTTATGTTTGTTGTTAAACCAAAGTTAAAGGGGCTGTGCCCGACCTAAGTTTAGCTTTATAAGCTGTTCTCTTATGTTTGTTGTTAAACCAAAGTTAAATGGGCTGTGCTCTACCTAAGTTTAGCTTCATAAGCTGTTTTGTTTGAATTTTTACTTTAAGTTTATTAAGCATCAGTGATTTTTGGGGGGCCAGGGGGGCTCCTGATTCAAGGGTCTCAGATGCTCTCCCTTTCTATGGAAAAGCCACTAATATTATCTGACACTGTTAATAATTTTAAACTGTTAACTAGGGAGAAAGAAACTGTGGCGGTACTTGGCACAAACTTTTTTTCTTCTCAAATTTCTGATTAGCTGGTAGGACCCTTATTCATTTGTATGTACCATGGTTTAAGGAACACTGTATTAATAGGTAAATGAAGCCATCTATTAACTGGTTAACTGTATTTGTCCAGCTCTACTGGTATGAATTTTTATTTCTTGCCAAAGTTTATAAGTTTAGCTTAACTGTAGTCTAACAAAGGGTTAAGTAACATAACACATGTAGGAAAACAATGAGGTTAAGTTATTAAATGCCAATCATTGTATCAATATTAACCAGAAAATTAATTTAAGTTGAGGCATATTTCAAAAATTGCAAATATAATTTCAAAAGAAACTTTTAATTACGACAGTCACAAAATTACATGCTCTTTATTGTGAGAGAGATTTATCTTACTTTAGAAGTAGAATGATTCTATAACATATCCATAAAATATAATATTTGTCCAAATACACTTGGAAAGTTAAAGCAACTTTCACATTAAACTTCTGTTACATTCAAAGACACAGAATAAATGTAAATAGAAATTTAAAACTTTTATAAAATAAATAATAATTTAAAAATTACTAAAAAACTAATTATTTTTATATATAATTTTAATATATAGCAACCAATAGCTGAAAGATATTTTGTAAAAAATGTTTTCTTTGGCTTATATTCCTTGAAAATATATCAAAAACTAACAATAAATCTCCACAAACAAAGAATAAAAGTACAACCACATTATTTTAGATATAATTTCAGTTGAAAATAATTTAATATATAATTAAGTACAAGTGAGATACTAAAAAGTTTTAACACAGATTCAATACAGTAAAGAAACACAATACGTACCTGTACGTTTGCTCAGATACAACATTCATGTACAAAAGATACCATGCACATCTCTGCACAAATGTTAATGTTTTGGAAAAAAACTGGTCTACCTAGAAACATATATATACAAAAAAGTTTTAATAATACAAATCAAATTTATTGACAAGCAACATTAACTTATAATCCATTTCAACTACTTAAAATCATGCCATGTAATTTTTAACTTTGTACAGTACTGAGTTTAGACACAACTATAACTTTATTTCCTGTGTGTGTATCCTTTAGGTGTAAAAATTACATGTATGTTAAAATAGTGGAATGAAAAAGATAGATATAAAATCAAACAAGAAGGTCAACAGGATATAACCTCAGAAGGTCAGACATGTTTATTCTTGGAAAGAATTATTCACTAGTCTATCAAAAACAGAGTAATGATGATTAACTCAATCATCTACGAGAATCAGTTACATTGACTAGTATTAAAAAAAGATGTGATTTATTGAAATTTTAATTAAACCAATTTATGTTACAAGAATATCCAATTAATCAAAATTATTTTCAGTTATTACTATTCTGAATTAGTATTGAACTAAATGAAATATTATCATTACACTTGTTTGTTAAGAATTTTAAATTAATCCAATCAGTTTAATAATTTACGTACTGTCACTAAGTTCATTGTTAAGCTTTTCCTAAAATAGATAATGAATAAACTCAATTTGTAGTGTTATTTCTTAAGTAAATCATGTAACAATAATTATTTTTTTAGCCACATCATGAGAACTGATTTGTGCAATGATAACTCAATTAATAATGCTCAGCTCTTCCGTGATGATGAGAAAGTGAAAATGTATCTCGAGATGGCTGGGAGGGGTATTAACATTTTTACTAATAAAGCAGAGAATAATCTTTAGACCTTCTTAGGTCACAATGTTGTTCTCTATTTTAATCATAGTTTTAATGTTCAGCTAACAATAATTTTGAAACAGATAACTGTCAATTTTCATTAGTGTAAAACAACTATGTTTGATACCATTATGTAGTAAATAAAATTCTGAGTAAGTGTAATTTACTCTAACAATCAGGCTGATTGCCAACTAACATTTGTCTTCAACAGAGCAACAAGTAACAGTTAATGATCACTCACAGACCATCTTACAACAAGAAACTACACTGTAATTTGATTAAAGTAATGCTTCATTTAATTGTAAATTGTGTAGATATGAAGGCTGGACTAATTGGTCCTGACCAGTTAACAGGTTATGTCTGCTTCACAGCTCACCCCAAATATGCAAGTCAATCCAACAACACTCTCTCATTTCATTAACACTTGAGTGACTGAAGTATCTACATAGACAAGAGGCCATATAACATTTATAACTTTGTTAATATTTATATGGATAAAACCAACTCATAATGTATATGTAGTACATGTATCTAATACCTGGTGAAAAATATATTTGATAGTGGAAACTACTTTAAAATCAATAATAGTGGTAGAGCACTACAATTAATAATATTCAGTATTCCAGGTTACTTGGAATTATGTTAGGAATATGTCTTACAAGAAGGTAACATAATGCAGACTATGCTCCAATTACTGGCTGAATCTAATACCATTTATTTATTAGGTTAATTAATTTGTCCAGTATAAAATTTATGTCACCAAATTAGTATTCATGTCTTTCAACATTATAATTTTTTTAAAGTTAAAACTAAAAATTACATGAAGGTATAATTTTTTTTATTAAGGACTCTACCATGAGTAATATGCATTAATTTAAAAACATACATTTTAATATTGGCAAACACTTTCAGTTTACATTTTTAAATACATGCAAAGCTCTTATTCACTTTGTAACAATTCCAAAGTTTATTCAAAAGCATTATGAGCTTCATATACAGTGATATTACTGATAATGCAATAGAAAATGATCTGATGTAAAACAGTGTACTCTGGAATAATTTAACTGATGACAAAAAAAAAAAAAAAAAAAATTTTTAGAAATCACTGTTTGAGTTTGAAAATTAAATCAAATTGTTCTTCAAAAGTAATTTATTAGTGTGTTGGATGTTCAACATTTAACTCTGTTTCACGTTAATTAATGCAAGCTAATTATGCTACCTTTTTTAAATTTAATAAATATAACTGTTGTTGGTAGCACTGCTAGTGTAGTAACATAGTAACCAGTGCTTCACATTCATTGTTTCAACTTTTAGTAAAAAATCATAATTCCAAAATCTTGACTTAGAACATTTATGATAATCAGTACACACTCCAACGAAATTTAAGACTAGTACTAAAGTTTACCTTGAATACAGTGTTATTCACCATCATAAATTATATCACATCTTAAAACACGATACTTACAAACCATTCTAAACGTATACATAAACCTAATCTTCGTTACGTCCACCAACTTTTTCACATTCTCAGTAGCAACGGCAGCGCCACTAATTATAACAGCTGTAAAAATGAAATAACTAAAGTGTAAAATAATAACCAAGATTCATTGTTACGAAACAGCAATCTTACACGTAACTAAATTTCGCCAATTTAACATGTTCTATTCAGTCCAACTTTTGTTTATGAAAATAATACACATGTATAACTTATTTTACTTCAGTGCATAACACGTCAGAAAACGTTTAACTTAAAGTGACCTTCAGAAGGTTAAAGTTTAGCAATATTTGGATTAGGAAACTTCTTTTCACATAATTTCAAGTTTTATGTATTATTTTGGGTGAATCACAATTGATTGTTAATCAAGATTCCTTACGTGTAAAAAAAAAATTATCGTAAAGCTGTTTGTCATCTTCCAAAAGAAGTAAAATAAAGTTTTGACCTTTCATTTTATTGACTTAATATTAGATGCTTTTAAATCGGATAAAGACAATAACAATGATATTAAATTTTTAATTGGATATTTAACCATTCATTCTTTGAGTGGAACTGAAGACAAAAGCAATTTCTTGCTGTTTCACAGGAATCTTAAGAAAATGTTTGTTTGTTTTGGAATTTCACACAAAGCTACTCGATGGCTATCTGTGCTAGCCGTCCCTAATTTAGCAGTGTAAGACTAGAGGGAAGGCAGCTAGTCATCACCACCCACCGCCAACTCTTGGGCTACTCTTTACCAACGAATAGTGGGATTGACTGTAACATTATAACGCCCCCACGGCTGGGAGGGCGAGCGTGTTTGGCGCGACTCGGGCGCGAACCCGCGACCCTCAGATTACGAGTCGAACGCCTTAACCTAGCTTGTCATACCGGGCCTCTGAAAAGGAATAGAGATATTGTCACATATGAATATAATTATAGTCCCTCACTGTTTTGGCGGTGAGCCTACGGATTTACAATGCTAAGATCAGGGATTCGATTCCTCTCGGTGGTCTAAGCAGATAGTCCGATGTGGCTTTGCTTTAAGAAAACACACACTAGATAAATATAATAGTACTGTCTGTTATCATCATGAAAGGTTTATTAGATTCATACAGGGATACATACAAACTGGTAGTTTTGAATTTTGAGTTTTTTAAACCACTATTTCACCTCTTGTGGACAGCTCTTCACCGTATTTAGTTCAGGGTTCATTAAATCCGTAGGGAGATACAATCAAATTTTCAGTTTTGTATTTCTCATTTTCCGATTTTTATGAGCGTTTTCTACCACTACCTTATCTCTTATGCATTGATCTTAACTGAATATGTGATGAAGGTTTGTTGTATCTATCCGAAGATACATGTAAATTTACGGTTTCGCATCTTGTGTTGCATAGTTTTATTTTATTTTATTATTACAATTACATTAAAAGGAAACAACTCTTCATGTCTTAAGATAACCTTTCGTTAATCATTAATTTACATAATTTTCATCCATGGGGTTGGTGCTCCAGCTAGTTTTGAATAAAATAAATATCAACAGTGAAATCAACATAAATACAGAAAAGATGTATCAATCAGCGAGATATCAATGCTGTAAGCTATATTTCAACGTTTTATTTTAAATGTTACATATAGGAAACATGACATTAAGTAAGTTTATAAAACAAGTTATAGAATAGCTAGAATGTTCGGGAATATTAGTAATCGAAATATTTTGAAAAGCGTGTAAAACATTTCTACACTGTAAGAATATGAGATTCACTGAACCAGTTTTCAATTGATAGAGTGCAATCCTTCTGTGAAATATGTAGTTACAGTAAAGCATTTCAATCAGCTTTAACTGTAGCGTATAATCAATTACTCAACCAATAGCCATACAATTATAAAAGTTTATTTGTCAGCATATTGGTACAGTTAATAAATAAATATCTGTTATAAGGGGTAGTTACTTGCGAACTTAGGCCTACAAGTATAACTGTATACAAACGATAGTAGAGTGTAGGGCAAATTATCGTTTCGTGTACTGGAAATAACCTTATTTAAAATATGCCGCAAAACGAAAGAATACGTTACAAGACGAGACTTCCGAAACAGAAAATTACGTCATGTAAGAGACGATTATCTTTAAAATTTACACTGTACTGTCCTAAGGGCAGTAAAACGTGCATCTGCCACGCAAATAATTGTTATTGAGCACAAAGCTACACAGAGGTTATCTGTATTCTGCCCTGGGATATCGAAACCTGATTTTTAACAGGATAAGTTCGTACACATACCGTTGAACCAGTGATGAGGTGAGTAAGTGAATTGTGCACAATGTAGACTGCAACATAGCAACACATTAATATCAAAAGCAGGGACAGGAAACTGGAAAAAATTCAAGTTTTCGAGTTCAGTCCTGAGTTAAATTGCAGTTTCTATATTTCATTTAAATGGTTGTTTTTTTTTCTTTTCCTGCGGCTGAATACATTCTTTTGGTAACTTACGACTTTAACATACGTTTGCATTCACACATAGTTTTAAAAGATTACTTCATTTCTATAAACGAGTATTTTTACCTTTAATTTTCATAAATGCCATACTTCAACAACCATATTTTGTTCTTTTTCGTGTCCCGTTTTATTCATGGCCAGGTGGTCAGGGCACTCGACTCATAATCCGAGGATCGCATGTTCGAATTCCTGTAGCATCAAATTTGCTCGCCCCTTTCAGCCGTGGGGGCGTTATAATGTGACAGTCAATCCCATTATTCGTTGATAAGATAATAGCCCAAGTGGTGATGACTAAGCTGCCTTCCCTCTAGTCATACGCTGCTAAATTAGGGACGGCTAGCATAGATAACCCTTGAATAGATTTGCGCGAAATTCAAACTAAACGTTTCTACTCTCTTTCTGGAAGATAAAACACTGAGGTTGTCTCTTGCAATTTACTTATCTTTTTGAGTCTCTTCAATTAGTTTTTATAAATACACATTTAAGACAAATCTTAATACAACCAACGTATTTAATGAAAAATCGGTCATTTCATTTAAACAGTAACACTTTTATATTTCATATCAACTTTTAAAATAGGAATACTAAAAAGGGGGTTTCTAATGCAATTTCTTTATTATAAAAACTACAAGAGTTATCTAACAAGCTCAGAAGCTGGAATTAGAATGAAGAACGAAGATATCTCGATGTTTTCAGGCAACAAACTTTCTTTGGGGACTTATTTTTGATGCGTATTTTCTTCACACAAAAATAAAGGAATTTTGACAAAAAAATGCTACTTCATACAACATGCAAAAAGCGTTTCGTTCTTGTCATGTTGCGCATTTGTTACATTTTCGATCGAAACATTAAATTATAAAATAAAATAAGAGCAAAAAGTATTTATCTTTGTTATTTTCTTGTGTGACTCAGAGATTTAAAGAAACATTTCCAGAAAGACAAAACATTAACTAATATCATTCACATTATTCTTGCATGGAATAAAAAAGTTACCTGGTAAAGAAATTTACAAAATATAGACTCAATTTTAAAACGTTTTGATTTGCTTATTTATGTACCGATTCACCCTATCACTATTAAGAAACAACACACTGGTGATATTGAGGTAAAACTGGGATAACCTTAGAGCAAATGAATGGCGTCACTTAATAACATTAGGTTCAACTGTATTTGTGAAATACTAAATCTCCAAGCTATTGAATCAGTGAGAATGAAATAGAGACTAAACACAATACAGCATACAAGTACACAATATTTATTCACAAACACAATGTGTGTATTTGCTTTGTCCATGTTGTTTTGTAGTTGAGCACAAAGATATACAAAACATCATCTGTGCTATGCCCACTGCAGGTATCGATTGGTTGAGTGACTGTTTGGTGTTTCATGGTGCAAAGTAACAAAGCTATCTGCTCCAAACAACAGGTTAAAAATAAAACTGATTATTATATTAAGTAAAAAAGTCAAGTTAAAACAATGACCAAAATTTGGATAAAACTTAAACATTATTAAAAACAAATGGTCCTTAAAATTTAAGAACACAAGCAAGATGGACAGTGTCACGATTGGTTATGACATTGTCCAGCGTCAGAACTAAACCTTGGTAAATGTCTAAAATGGTGCAGTCGTTCAGAATCGAAACTACGACACAACAGTAAAATATGAACTATTGTGACTTGAGAGTCATAAAGGCGACACATTGGAACATCAGTCCCAGATAAAAGAAAACGATGAGATCAATGCGAAGTCTAGTTAGAACAACTTCCTCTTTCCGATCCTTAACGAAATAAAGCTGTCAAAGAGCAATAGAAGGTTTGATCTGGAAAAGTTTGTTATCATGTTCCTCACTCCTCGTCCACTGCCAACGACCGCGGAGCCGAGCCTTCAATACAGGACTGAAGTTAAAACTAAAGTAAAATTATTAAAATTCGTAAAAAGGAATCAAGGTAAAACAAAACAAAGTTTTGTATTTGAATGAAAACATAAGTAACGTTAAAACCAATTTTTACATCTAGTCTACAACGGTAAGAGAGACACTTCAGTAACACAAGTTGCAAAGGACTTTCTGTAGCGTAATTTCAATTATAACTCACCACGATGTTTAAAGGGAAAGTTCAAACATCAACATTAGTCACCTGAAGTTGACCTTTCCAGTCCTGGTTTGGAGTTATTTAACGTCACAGCCATTTTCTAATTTCATATCGAACTACTCGTACTTTAATTATTAAAAAACAATAATATTAAAAAAAGTCGAATTTGTCAATTAAAAACTTAGAGTTTAAAGGTTAATGGACTTTAAAAACTAAAAACATATGTAAGGTGGTCAGTGTCACCATTATCAATGACACTGTCCAACGATATGGGACAAAACATGTTTAAAATGGTGCCGTCGTTGAGGCACCATTGATTCGAGGAACCAAACAAGACGAGTATTAACCATCCTCTAAGGTCTTACGGAGACAGCTCGTCAAAACAATTGGACGGTAGTTTGAAGGAATCTTGGGATCCTTCCCGGGCTTGAAGAAAGGTAGAACAATAGCCTGGCACTAGGCATCAGGAAAACATTCTTCTGCCAGATCCAGTTAAAACAATAGCAAGAGAAGCAGAGGATAGATGGCGCAGCATCTCATAGTGTATATCATTAAGCCCAACCAATATAATGCCAGACCGAAGAAGGGCCAGTTTGAGTTCCACCAGTATAAAAGGACGATTATAGTTATAGATACAATCAGCTCGAAAGGAAAGAGGTAATTGCTCTGCCCGAGTCTTGATGGCTAAGAAGGTGGAAGAGGAAGCAGAAGGTTTGTTTTGTTTTTGAATTTCCCACAAAGCTACACGAGGGCTATCTGTGCTAGCCACTCCTAATTTAGCAGTGTAAGACTAGAGGGAAGCAGCTAGTCATCACCACCCACCGCCAACTATTGGGCTACTCTTTTACTAACGAATAGTGGGATTGATCGTCACATTACAACGCCCCATGGCTGAAAGGGCGAGCATGTTTGGCGCGACCCTCAGATTTGGGTTCGCACGCCTATAACACGCTTGGCCATGCCAGGCAAAACAGAAGGGCAAAAGCTTTCACCTAAAGTATCAGCAATGCTCTCTAATGGCCAGGAAGTGGCTGATATCCATAGCAAGATTGACAATGGGGCAGAGTTATATTGCCCACCGACCTTTCGAATCTTGTCCCATATGACTTTGGAACTGGTGGTAGAAGAAATGGTGGTCGTGAACTTAATCCAAGATTCCTTCTTGCTTTGACGTCTTACCCATGGAGTATGGGCATGGGCCCACTGGAAAGCGAAGCAGTTCGAAAGTATGTTATATCTACGGAAAGTATCTCATGCTCGTTTCTGAGCCTTTTGTGCCATGTGGCAGGCAGGATTCCACCACAGACGAGGACATCGTAGAAAACGTGTCGAGGTTTTAGGAATACATTGAGCAGCTGCTTGTATAATACAGTCAGTTACTACTACCACACAGTCGGTTTATTTATGGCTTACAGACAATGGCAGGATTAAGTTCTGCAAGAGCAGTGAAAGAGGGCCAGTTTACCTGATCCAAATTCCACAGGGGCAAGCGGGTTGGGTGGCATCGACCACAGCCAGTTTCTCTCAAGATTATAGGAAAATGATCACTGCCTCATGGATTATTGTCAACCCTCCATGAAAAATGGGAGAATAATGAAGGGGAGCAAATTGAGAACTCAATAGCAGTAAAGGACTGACTAGGTGCATGGAAATAAGTAGAAGAACCAGTATTGAAAAGAGAAAGGTTGTGATTAGAGAGCATACGCCCTATGGAGCAACCCCTTCTACCAATATCAGCAATTCCCCAGAGGGGATGCTGTCCATTAAAGTCCCCCAGGATTAAAAAGTGAGACAGCAACTGTTCAATGAGAGCATCAAGGTTTGATTGATCATATGTCTCCCCAGGTGACAGGTAGAGAACAAACATTGATCGTATGACCCAAGGAAACACGGATGGAAAGGGTGTGTCGAGTGGCAAAGACAGGGTGGGCACATGCTGATCAATCAACAGTGCTACCCCTCCATGCACTTGTCCATCACACAGCCTGTTATTTCTGTACAAAGAAAACTGCCGATAGGTGACTGTATCAGCAGGTTTCAGAAATGTTTTCAGTGAGGAAAGACATACAGGATGGTAGGAAGCAATTAGTGTTATGATGTCACTCAGATTAGAACGTAAACCTCGACAGTTCCATTGTATGAAGGTAGCTATTTTTATTTACGCGTGGGTGAATTGGGTTAAGAACCCTTCTGTTTATAACCACGTTTTTTTTTCTTTACTGTTCGTATTCGAGGTAGGTCTATCGACCCCCATGGATCCTGCCCTGGGTCAATCGGGCAGGTCTTTGCTGTTGGAAGAGGATTCCAGTGACTGAGGACGTGAACGAATGATCATTTTGCATCATGATGTGGGAGATGTACCCCGAGGAAATGCCTGTACCTGGAACCAAAGGAAGTGGATCTTGGGATTTGCTGGAATTATGTGATGGACAGAGATGGGTGTTGAAGTTGATTCATCAACTTTTTTAACCATGAAGGTCAAGAGACTTTTCATTTGTTTGGAAAACAATTCTTTTGGAGGCACAGAGATCCATCTGCACTCCCACTGTAGTTGTGGAATGAAGTGCAGCAACATATGTGCAAGATGAGGTGGTGGACAGCAAGTTTTGAGCCTCAGGATAGGTAATGTTATGAACTGTTTTCAAAGGCTACCCCTCTTATTCTTCCAACCATTTAGGGCAAGAACGAAAGTAGGATGGGTGAGAGCCATTGCAATTGATGCAATGAGAGTCTGTTTCACACTCGAAAGCATCACGGTCCTTGCTACTGTAATGAGTACATGTTAAGGAACCTCCACATGACATCTTTGAGACCACACTGTTGACACTGGAAACATAGGAGAGGGTTGGAATGTGTGGCCATACTCTGCAATTAAGATAACCTGCTTTGATGGTGGCAGGCGGATGTGGTAACGTAAATGTGAGAATGAGGACATTGATTGACATCATAATTCCATCTTTGTGAGTGGATATATGCCTCAATGCAGAAACTCCTTTGGTGGAGAAACCAGCGATAATCTCCAACTCTGGGATGTTCTTCAAATCCCTCTCAACAATAACTCCTCATTACGAATTCAAAGATGCATGGGGCATAACCTCAATTGGTATATCTCCAATCACCTTTGAATTCAAGAGGAGTTTGCTGTGTTTAAATGTTGATGTTTCCACCAATATGTCACCAGAGCAAAGCTTTTTGCATGACTTTAGAGAGCCAGCAAGTCTCTTTCGTCTCTTCTGAATAAAAAAAAGACATTTGCCCTAAAGGTTTGTCTGAAAGAGAATATAAGAAAATGAGGTACAGGTGTTACAGATGAAGATTGTTGTTCAGAATCCTCTCCTCCCCTTCACAGGTCACCATGCACAGCAAACATGTAGGTGGATGTTTCGATCCCAGAGGAGGTAGCCTGAAAGAACAGAAACTTTCCTGGGAGGTCCACTCACCGCATTCAGGAATCCATACCGAGAACGTGAAGCAATTCCAGGGAAGTAGAGAGCTAAGAGAGTCGGTATAGATATTGAAATTTGCATACTGCATAACTTCTACTTGATCCAGATCAAGAGAAATGATCTACAATTTGGCAGTGAACACAGAAACTGTAGATGGGATATTATATGCAACTACCAAACCATAGTAGAGCTCATAAAGTCATCTGATTTTGAACCACCTGTATAAATGGGAGTGAAAGGATGTTTGGCAAATAGAATAAGGTACTTCTGCTCAGGAAATTTCACCTTCCTCAAATTACTCAAAGAACTATCACATTTGGGGATAGTAACTCGCCACGGTGAGATGGGCTGATCAGTGGACACAGCTATGTTATCCAAGAACAGACCCAATTCATCTGACTGCATCTGGATACGAAGGCCAAAAGGAACAAAGGTAGACAATCTTTTTTGAAAATGCTTGGCCCACTGAGGAATGAAAACATGATCCCAGGTGGGATGATATGGTAAAAATCAAAGTTCTGAAGCATACAATAAGAATAGATGCAAACAGCAAAGGTACAGAGGAGGTTCATGAGATTCATTGTACAAACTCTGGACTGGAGAAGTGCAGAAGGCCCATGTAGAGCCAAAGCCCCTGATGGTGAATAGGGTCCAACATCTTCAAGGCCAAGGTCCTGGCAGAGCCATAGATCCTAGTCTAGTTTTAATCTAATAAGGGCACAATCGTTTTTTTATCATAGAACATCAATCTGCTCTCCAAGAGGTGGAAGAGAGGATATGAAGGATGTTCAATGCCCTTGTACACTTGATACGTAGCTGCTTGATGTGTGAAATAAATGTCAGCTTACGGTCAAAGTTATGGCCCAAGAACTTTGCCTCAGGGACCACAGGAAGCATCAAGCTGGAGCTCAGGATTGGGGTGAATATGCCATTGGCAGCAAAAGTGCATGCAAACAGTTTTAGAGAAAGAAAAGGTAGAACTCTTTGCTATGGTTCAGTTGAATAAACAACTAAAGTTGATCTAAAGATTATGCTTAATACACCTCATGCTCAACAAATGAAATGATGTGTAGAAGTCAGAGTTATAATGACAGAAGGAAGTTACGAGTGATGGCAGTAATCTTCACATTGAAAAGTGTGACACTCAAGACAATCCAGGGGGACTCAATTTCTTGTGGAATAGAACAGGAAAGCATCAAGCCCACACAAACTTAGAATTGAGTCCACTAAATTTTTTTTTGATAAAACTGGGTAAATGGCCACACATGCAAACCATATGAGTGGAGGTCTTGTAATATGCTGCACCTCCATGTGGTGGTGTTCTTTTTGTTCTTTTTAAGGCACAAGAATTCAGAAACAAGATGTCACTTGAGAAAGGCTCCTCTGATCGATGTTTCAAGTCAAATCCACTGTAAAATCAGCCATCCTCTCAAAGATCTTACAAAAGACAGCTCATTAAAACAATTGAACAGTAGTCAAGGAATCCTGGGATCCTTCACAGGTTTAGAGAAATGAGTACAACAGCCCAGTACCAAGCATCAGTAAAAACATTCACCAGCCAGATCTGGTTAAAAACCATCAGTAGAATAGCAAGAGAGGCAGGAGATAGTGCAGCATCTCATGGTGAGTATCATCAAATCCAACCGATATACTACCAGACTGACTGAAGAGCAAACTTGAGTTACTCCAGCATAGAAGGACAATCATGGAGACGATCAGTTGAAAAGGAAAGAGGCGATCATTCTGCCCGAGTCTTGGTAGCTCAGAAGGTGGGGGACAGAAATAATAGAAAAGCTTTTGGTTGTGGTACATAGCCATGGAGCTGGACAATGATTAGTGCAAGGTTGAAACATTATGAATCCTTTCACAAAGGCTGAAATAAATTTACAGACCTGACTAAATACATTTGTTATTGAAGGGTATAATACAGCAGTCCTTTAGACTATCACAGGTCTCACAACAGGTACTGAAAAAGAAACAAAGGAAAAAGATTCCTATTTTGAATATTCATATTTAAGCTAGTTGAATTGTAAATACAATTGATATATAAAAATCTTAAAAGAAATAACATGGTATTTAGTGTTGGTGTTATATAAAACAAAATTAAAATTTCTCTGATGCACTGAACCTTCAAAATTTTAACAAATAATGGTACTTATTTTTCAGATAAAAAATGCTCTTATGGGATAATATAAATTAGTAAAATAGAAATTCACAAACTGGAATATAAATCTTTTAATTGTACAACTGTTAAAAACATTTACAATTACTGTTGAATGGTGAGTACACAATGTCAAATTAACACCAAAATGATTAACCACATGAGAAAGATAATATACAATGTATCCTATTTTTTAGATACAGGTGGTTGTTGTCCTGCAGAAGTCATCGGTGGTCGCATTGGGCCCATTGGCATCATTGGTGGACGCATACCTTAGAAAAGAAGTCAACATTTGATTAACTAACAGTATTATTCAAAGATATTCAACAATTTTAGACTGTTCAAATAAAGAATGCTCATACTCAAGATAAAAATGTTCTATGTACACAGAAACATTTTTATATGCATGTCAAATTTATTATGTAAACGACCAAACCTACAAGTTAATTTTATAATTATCTGATTTTGTCAGTACCACTACTCTTGACTACAAGTTACTTCATAATACACTTTCTTGTATGTAGGAATGCAGTCACATATTTATGAGAATAAACATTTAAAGTGTGAAACAAGAAAAGGGAAAAATACTTTCATGTTAGAAAGCACTGTATACAAAAATCATTAATTATAAAAAGACAAAATGTTAGCACTTCCTTAAAGTTACAAACTTGTTTTCAGCCTACAAAAAAGGTAAAATACATTTGTCACACATAATGATTCATCAGCATGCTTAGACTAAGTACATAAACTTTCCTCAAAGTCAACTGGTCACCTTGTTATGACTTTCAATTAGCATTTTCTTTTTTCATCCAATTTCTAAACCACTGAAATTTTATTACTGAAAAATTTAGTGACAACAAAATACCTGAATAAAACTGATGCTTCTTTAGTCTTGGATCTCAATGATGTTTACAGAATGAAAAATAAACAGGTGTGATTCAGCATGATGAAGTGGTATGCAACTTGTGTTCGTGTTATAACTTATTACTTGATGTTTTGTTACTGGACTCAAACTAATTTTCCTTTTAAACTCTTATGGAGTTCAGAAAAAGTTGTTCAGTATAGATTTGGTATTGTTTGGAATTGCATGCACAGCTACACAAGGGCCATCTGTAGTAGCTGTCCCTAATTTAGCAGTAATTGACTAGAGGGAAGATGACTAGTCATCATCAACTGCCAACTCTTGAGCTACAAATAGTGGGATTGATCACAACAATGTAATATTGTCATGGCCAAAAGGGCGAGCACTGTTGGTTGAATAGGGACTCAAACCTGCAACCCACAGACTGGGAGTCGAGCACCACAGCCACCAGACCAAGCCTTATGTACTGAATACAGGATTTAAATATTTATTCACACTGTGAATGTGGAGGTAAATGAATAAACATACCAGAAGATGTTAATTGTGGTTTAGTTTTGTTCAATGTGAATGTTTATTTTATATTACTTTAACTATCCTTTCTCTTATTCATTCTTTGAAGCAAATTTAGTTATTTCATTAAATAGAAAAATTACACAGTTTAAATGAAGCAGTGTCTCAAACAATAGTTTTACTTTAGGTTAATACAACAGGAGAAACTGTTTGTTCTAAAATTAAGTTAAATTATTCTGTAGTTTATCTTAACATTTAACCACAGGTGATTAACAAAAAAGACCCTATTTTAACTATTACAAAGATAAATAATACAAACTGTAATAATAACATCTATTGATTACATTCATTGTTAACAGGCAACTGAGTACTATAACACACTAGTGAATTAAATATTCCATTACTGTTATTGGTTTAGACTGTCAGCTTATCATAGTGGATAATGTCTATGGTAATGGCACCCAAATGCATTGGGGATATCCCAACTATCAGACAAAATCCAAATGCTGACAATATTCTAGTCAGTTGTCACTGGAAATTAAATGAGGTTACGAACCAGAATATGTAATACACTCACAAGTTAACTTCTGCCTTTCATCATCTACAGCCAGTTGTGGGAAGACAGTTAAATGTTTTGATGTAGAAACCAATCTAACATATCTACTAATTAAATGTCCAACCTCCACCCAAACAAAACTATTTTATAGTTCTATTTAATATCTTTTAATACAAGAAAATTACTTCAAACAGGTTTACAAAATTCTCTCATTCCAACACTCAACTCTTGTCTTAGATTCTTTGTGAAGTATGTTGAATCAATATTATCTCTTTGTGTTTCTCTTAATTCAGACCATATTTTTCTTTTTTCCAAGTGTTTCACATAAATAGACTGTTGCATATGAAATGTTGGATTTTAAAGGAAAATGTAAAACAAGTACATATTTTTGTCATTCAATTTATTTAAATCAAAACAAATTCCTTAAATTCAATACACTTCTGCCAACAAGTAGTAAATTTACAAATACCATCTTTAACAAACTGGGCATCATTTGACGCAACGAAATCTTTGAAGTCACTTTCAATTGACCCTTGTTTTGCAAACGTTTTTTTTCCTTTAAAGAAATATCCAAATGTTTAAAAACTATTAATCTTTAGGGCAAAGATCTAGCAACTATGGTGGATGAGGTAAAGTTTCGTACTTAAGTTTGTTTAGATGTTGGACAGTAATGTGCGAGACGTGAGGTCGAGCATTGTCATGAAGTAAGGGTCCACTGCAACTGACTGTTACTAGGTGTTTTCATGACAAATAAGTTCACAAAAATATTCCTATGTTGTGATTGCTTCTCCTAAGTTTTAAAATGAATAATGGATCACACCAGCTGTTAATCACTAAACACTGACCATAAGCTTGTAACAGTGAAAAACTGGTCTTAACATGTTTTGGTAATTTTTTGTAGTTAAAACATTCTACGGATCATCATCGTTTAAAAGAATCAATTTTTTGTCACAGGAGACAATTCCATGGAGAAATGGGTTGTTTCCGTAGAGAGTAAGGAGACAATTCCATGGAGAAATGGGTTGTTTCCGTAGAGAGTAAGGAGACAATTCCATGGAGAAATGGGTTGTTTCCGTAGAGAGGAGACAATTCCATGGAGAAATGGGTTGTTCCGTCAGAAAATGAGACAATTCCATGGAGAGAGTAAGGAGACAATTCCATGGAGAAATGGGTTGTTTCCAGAGAGTAAGGAGACAATTCCATGGAGAAATGGGTTGTAGAGACAATTCCATGGAGAAATGGGTTGTTTCCGTGAGGAGTAGAGAGTAAGGGAGACAATTCCATGGAGAAATGGGTTGTTTCCGTAGAGAGTAAGGAGACAATTCCATGGAGAAATGGGTTGTTTCCCTGAGAGAGACAATTCCATGGAAGGAGACAATTCCATGGAGAAATGGGTTGTTTCCGTAGAAATGAGAGACCCATGGAGATGGGTTGTTTAAGGGAGACAATTCCATGGAGAAATGGGTTGTTTCAGTAGAGTAAGGAGACAATTCCATGGAGAAATGGGTTGTTTCAGAGAGTAAGGAGACAATTCCATGGAGAAATGGGTTGTTTCTAGAGAGTAAGGAGACAATTCCATGGAGAAATGGGTTGTTTCCGGTAGGACAATTCCATGGAGAAATGGGGTTAGAAATAGAGACAATTCCATGGAGAAATGGGTTGTTTCAGTAGAGAAATGAGAGAATTCCATGGAGAAAATATCAGAGAGAGTAAGGAGAAACAATTCCATGGAGAGTAAATGGGTTGTTTCCTAGAGAATAAGAGACAATTCCATGGATAAATGGGAGAGAGTAAGGACACAATTCCATGGAGAAATGGGTTGTTTCTGTAGAGAGTAAGGAGACAATTCTATGGAGAAATGGATTGTTTTTAACTAGTAAGGAGTGAGGAACAAATTAACTCATCTTGTCTGATCGTTTTTAGTCAATTCTAGAGGTACAAATTTGAGTTTTTTCACCTTACCAATTGCTTCAGGATGTTGGAAGACTGTTGAATAATAAATAAGTTTGTTGGTAAGTTCTCTTATGGTTTGGCAGGCATCTAATTCAACTAAGGCCTTCAATTCTTCCTTGTTAATGGCTGCCTGAGAGAGGGACCTTGAGGTTTATTTTCAAAGCTTTTGAAACCAGAGTGAAATCTAAACCAGTGCTGTGCTGTGTGCTCACTAAATGCATGATTGATGTTATGCCATATTGTAACCAAGCTTGAACTCATACAAGAAAATAACATGAATATCAGTCTTATCCATGGTGATAAGAATCAGTATAAATATGATTTTGTTTCTGAAATAAACCAGACAATATTATTCTGACAAATTTATGTTTCAGTCACTAAAAATCGGGTTTCAGATTTGCACATGAAAATCTGACATTTCATATGCAACAGCTTGATGTTTTAGTTTAGCATCAGTGTTAACTCAAGAAATAATAAGTAAGAATAAAATTAATAAACTACTTAGTGCAAAAAAACTGTTCAAAAACAAATTATCTTAACAGAACACAAAAGATATAGTTATTTAACCTATTACCTTAACCCCCATATTGTGTTTTTAAAATTATGAAGAATTCATAATACATAATGTTAACATTTTATGTACTATTATAAAAAAGTAAACTTAAATAATGGTATTTAAACACACAAACCAATTAAGAACAACTTTCAAACTGGTACAATGACAACGTAGAGTAACATTAAAATCTATATTCTGATTTTTATATCTTATATAGAGAGTTGAGTGAAATACTTATTTAGGCATCTTTACCCTCGAACATTACAAGCTTCCTCAACAGGAAACTACTGTCCAACACTGCCAACGTAACTTCTCTATTGATACAAGGAAAATGAATAAATTTTAGTAAGGTAGTTAAAAGTATAACAATCAGAGACTGTTTACTGCTGTCCTTTAATTATAAATAGTACAATATATAATGATTCACAGTTTACTGTTTATGTTTCCGATACTAATAAATTTACAAAAGTTATTGCTATTCAATGACAAGTCATAACAGATTTGTTTTTTTCCCCATTTAATAATGCTACTTCAGGTATTATGGTAAAAATGTTACCATTAGAGATTCTAGAAGTTTGCACAGTAAAATGTCTTCACAAAAAAAAGCTAAGGAAGTGCAATCATCACAACCCAGATTGCATTCTGATATTATTATTATTATTATAGCTTTTGCCTATTTAATTTTAATTCCATTATAATAAAATGCACTAACACCAGGGCACATTATCTCAGTTTATTTCAAACTAGCTGACAAACATGTTGTACTTGTTATAGTTTCCAAGTTATAAATTCTAATAGAGTATGTGCATCTTCTAAAAATCTGGTAAACTTTCACCTTTTGTGTACGAAAATTTGGTTGTTCTAATGAAGTATTTTTAATAAAGATTTGTTCGTAACTACATTGAGCATATTTGTCTCATAGGTCAGAAAATAGTGATTTTTATATAAAGATTAATAATACTTTTCTTCACCTCAAAATTCATTTCATTTGTAGAGCTGCTGAAACATTCTAAATAAATTTCTAACTTTTTTCAGTAAAACATGACATTTCATTTTCCCTGACTGTAACTCTGTATCCCTTAAAACAAAGTAAATGTTAGTTACCATTTATCTTTCAAACAACTTGAAATTGTAACACGAAACTACGTTTGTTTATCCTGAACAGCTATAAGTACTCACTGCACACTACGCTATAAGGACTCACTGCACACTACGCTATAAGGACTCACTGCACACTACGCTATAAGGACTCACTGCACACTACGCTATAAGGACTCACTGCACACTACGCTATAAGGACTTACTGCACACTACGCTATAAGGACTTACTGCACACTACGCTATAAGGACTTACTGCACACTACGCTATAAGTACTTACTGCACACTACGCTATAAGTACTTACTGCACACTACGCTATAAGTACTTATTGTACACTACGCTAAAAGTACTTATTGTACACTATGTTATAAGTACTTATTGTACATTGTTTAAACTTAAAATTATTTCATTCTTATTTAAACAATGTTCACATAAGTGAGAGTCACTGAAAAATAAGTAGGCTAGTGAATGCTAAATCAGGTTTAAACTACTTGTGTTATCAGTAGAAACAGAACTAACTCACCTGGCATCATCATATTCGGATGAACTGGTCCGTGTGGACCCATAACTGGCATAGGGCCTCCCATTGGTCCCATCATGGGGCCAACTGGTGGTGGGCCAACTAGTGGCATTCTCTGATTTGGTCCAGGAGTTCGAGCATTGTTTCCTAAAAATAATTTATAATGTACATAAATACTCGAGTAAAAACATACAAGCTGGACAATGTAAGGCTCTCTCACTTTCATTTTACCTTAAAGAACTGTTTTAAAAATCTAATCACTTTCCACAAAATTTGTTATATGTAAGTACACACCTTTATAAAAAAAACAGCAAGTGTTCATGAAGTATTTGTTATTTCTGATGTCACATGATCATTTAACATTGCTATTTCTATACATTCACTTCCAAGTTTTTGTTACTTTCAAGTTATTGTAAGTTTTTAAACCTAGTTGGAAATTTAATTCACTAGATCCCAGTGAATTTGATTATTTGCTTGGCCTAAACCAAAAATGTTGATAAAAAACAGGGCAAAACTGGAACCTTATCTTAATCAGCCATTTAAAAATGTTAAAGAAAGATACAGCAAGTTTTTTCATTTATTAAACTAACAGTGGTATCAGAACCACATTATAACTTAAAAGAAACTACAAACCAATCCTACTGCATATAACAATTACTTAGAGATTGTATCAAGTTACTTACAGAAAAAACTTCACATTTCAAATATATATGACTAAGTCATGACAACAAGCAATTATAAATTATTAATAATAAACATTAATGAATATCTTTTATCATCGTGTCAAATGTAACAGTTCATTTGAACAAAATGTTAATTATATCTAACTCCATAAAGTAGACTTTTGTTTTAACATTTAAAAACCAGACAAAACGTAAGGTTCTTGGGTAAGTATACTAGCAACCAATTATATCTTAATTGAATATTGTTTTGTTTTTTGTTACAAAAGACAAGCCAAGACTATAATGTGATACAAATTAACTACAAACTTTATTTCAGTAAATTATTGTTCCAGGTCATGCATTATATAGATTTAGAGATACACAAATTATGTTTATCTTATCCATTAGTAACCTCATTCTACTTAAATACTTACAACACACCTAAGAAACAAGCATGACTACTTCTCCAGCAGCAGCCGTACCTAGCTTCTTAAAACCTACCTTGTAGACCGTCTGCAAGGAGTAACACAAGTTCTCTTCCATCAGTCACATTCTAAGTTCTTAAAGTCAGGACCAGTGACTACAGTTAGTTACTTAAATCCTACCTTGTAGACCGTCTGCAAGGAGTAACACAAGTTCTCTTCCATCAGTCACATTTTAAGTTCTTAAAGTCAGGACCAGTGACTACAGTTAGTTACTTAAATCCTACCTTGTAGACCGTCTGCAAGGAGTAACACAAGTTCTCTTCCATCAGTCACATTCTAAGTTCTTAAAGTTAGGACCAGTGACTACAGTTAGTTACTTAAAACCTACCTTGTAGACCTACAGGTTGGGGTATCATAGCTCCTCCAGTAGTAACAGCTGGTGGCTTGTTTGGACCTTGTGGGAACTGTCCAGACTGAATCTTTCCAGCTTTAAATGCTGCAGCTAAAATAAAAATAAAAAAGTGATTGAGGTACAAGTGCCCTGTAAGAGAATTTTCTTTAAGTAAAAGATTTTGTACATAAAATAACCATATAATTTTATGATTGTATATTTATACGAGGCACTGCAAAAGGAACATAGAAATGAATTAAACATTTAAAAGTTTTTAGATTGTGAAAAGGTATATGTAATAACAGTTTTATTGTGATACTAGTCCATTTTCACTTACATAATGCAGTTAACATTTAATATTCCATCATACAGATATAAAACATTATTTGAAAATGAAACTGACTTGATTCATATACTACAGGATCATGGATATTGAGAGAAGAGATTTGGATACTGAGACAAGTACCAACTTTTCTTTCAACATATATGTAGAACATTAAGTGTGCTTGAGAAATTCACATGCATTATTAAACACTGACATTTAGATAAGTATGGTCTTATCAAAACTAAGGTTCCTACACTTAGGTAACCACAACCAGTACAGCCTTATCCAAATTAAGGTTCCTTCACTTAGGTAACCATTACCACCCATAGACTACGAAATATACTCTTTACTTGAAATTTCTTACAAACTTGCAAGAAAACTGCACTTGCAGGATTTGTTACTTAAGTATTGATAAATTATGAACATAATTTAAGAAGAATATAAATTCCTAGTTTAAATTTCTTAACAGTTGGCTTTAATGAATCTCCAAAATTAATTTTATTACAATGTTGTTAAAGTAACCTGTGTACCAAACAATTCTAATTTTACTTACATGTACATTATTTACAAAACATTAAATGTGGCTTAACAGCGAAAATGTTAAAGTTTGTTGTTTTTATTATGTACAAATTACATGTTCAAAGTGATAACTTACTGAAAATGTACACCACTATGTCACACTCTTTCCTATATAACAAAATTAAATTTATCATAAATATCTTTGAATTGTTTTGAGAAAGTTTTCAAATTGCTTAAAAAATGAGATTAGTTCTTGTAAAAACCAGTTTCATTTGAACGGGGTTTACTGCCTGAAAGATCCAACATCAGTGGAGTATAATTTTTTACCTAGCAAAACAAAAATCTTAAAACTAAGATATATTATTTATTAGAACTACTATTTCTGAGGTTCTTCTCTGGTGATTTAAATATTTTCAGGTATTACAAAACATAAGCAATAAATATAACATGTACGCCTCACAGTTATGAAAGTTAAGACTGAATTTATGTTTATACAGCAAAACATACAGGTTTCACAAGATATTAAAATAACAGTTTTGACTCCTTGTTTAAAAGATAGAAGTAAAAAAAGCTACTGACTTAATGAATGTGTAACCCTCACCTTCCAAACTTTCTGAACATAGTTGAGCTAATGTAACACTGAAAACTTGTGAAAATATACATTTTATGATATACAAAAATTAAAAATGTTTAAATAAATTCTATCTATTAATACAGGAGGAAATTAAGTAAATAATTATATATTGCAAGATATTTATCTACACCTCATAACCCTGGAAGACATCTTTACATCATTATATAAATGATTTTAGAGCTACAGGATGGGACTGTGGTGGCTAATCCAACATTTGTGAAATCATTCACACATTATGAGGCTTGGACAGACTGTAAAAACACTTGTTGTTGTTATTATTATTATTATTATAAGGATTGGACAGACTGTAAAAACACTTGTTGTTGTTGTTATTATTATTATTATTATTATAAGGCTTGGACAGACTGTAAAAACACTTGTTGTTATTATTATTATAAGGCTTGGACAGACTGTAAAAACACTTGTTGTTATTATTATTATTATAAGGCTTGGACAGACTGTAAAAACACTTATTATTATTATTATTATTATTATAAGGCTTGGACAGACTGTAAAAACACTTGTTGTTATTATTATTATTATTATTATAAGGCTTGGACAGACTAAAAACACTTGTTATTATTATTATTATTATTATTATTATTATAAGGCTTGGACAGACTGTAAAAACACTTGTTGTTATTATTATTATTATAAGGCTTGGACAGACTGTAAAAACACTTGTTATTATTATTATTATTATTATAAGGCTTGGACAGACTGTAAAAACACTTGTTGTTATTATTATTATTATTATTATTATTATAAGGCTTGGACAGACTGTAAAAACTCTTATTATTATTATTATTATTATTATAAGGCTTGGACAGACTGTAAAAACACTTGTTATTGTTGTTATTATTATTATTATTATTATTATTATTATTATAAGGCTTGGACAGACTGTAAAAACGCTTACTTGTTGCATCAATAAGACTTTGGGCTTGTTCTTCCATCCATTTCTGATAATAAAACTTCACATTCTCTTTATGCTTCCGTCCATTACAATGAGTTTTTCTAACTGATGGCTAGAGAGAGAAATAACTGTTGAATACACTGATCTTGTATAACTGTGTCACTGTCTACAATAACTAATAATAAACAATGTTTTACTATGTTGAATACACTGATCTTGTACAACTGTGTTACTGTCTACAATAACTAATAAACAATGTTTTACTATGTTGAATACACTGATCTTGTATAACTGTGTTACTGTCTACAATAACTAATAATAAACAATGTTTTACTATGTTGAATACACTGATCTTGTATAACTGTGTTACTGTCTACAATAACTAATAATAAACAATGTTTTACTATGTTGAATACACCGATCTTGTATAACTGTGTTACTGTCTACAATAACTAATAATAAACAATGTTTTACTATGTTGAATACACCGATCTTGTATAACTGTGTTACTATCTGCAATAACTAATAATAAACAATGTTTTACTATGTTGAATACACAGATCTTGTATAACTGTGTTACTGTCTACAATAACTAATAATAAACAATGTTTTACTATGTTGAATACACTGATCTTGTATAACTGTGTTACTGTCTACAATAACTAATAATAAACAATGTTTTACTATGTTGAATACACTGATCTTGTATAACTGTGTTACTGTCTACAATAACTAATAATAAACAATGTTTTACTATGTTGAACACACTGATCTTGTATAACTGTGTTACTGTCTACAATAACTAATAATAAACAATGTTTTACTATGTTGAATACACTGATCTTGTATAACTGTGTTACTATCTACAATAACTAATAATAAACAATGTTTTACTATGTTGAATACACTGATCTTGTATAACTGTGTTACTATCTACAATAACTAATAATAAACAATGTTTTACTATGTTGAATACACTGATCTTGTACAACTGTGTTACTGTCTACAATAACTAATAAACAATGTTTTACTATGTTGAATACACTGATCTTGTATAACTGTGTTACTGTCTACAATAACTAATAATAAACAATGTTTTACTATGTTGAATACACTGATCTTGTATAACTGTGTTACTGTCTACAATAACTAATAATAAACAATGTTTTACTATGTTGAATACACCGATCTTGTATAACTGTGTTACTATCTGCAATAACTAATAATAAACAATGTTTTACTATGTTGAATACACAGATCTTGTATAACTGTGTTACTGTCTACAATAACTAATAATAAACAATGTTTTACTATGTTGAATACACTGATCTTGTATAACTGTGTTACTGTCTACAATAACTAATAATAAACAATGTTTTACTATGTTGAATACACTGATCTTGTATAACTGTGTTACTGTCTACAATAACTAATAATAAACAATGTTTTACTATGTTGAATACACTGATCTTGTATAATTGTGTATCTACAATAACTAATAAACAATGTTTTACTATGTTGAATACACTGATCTTGTATAATTGTGTATCTACAATAACTAATAAACAATGTTTTACTATGTTGAGTACACTGATCTTGTATAACTGTGTATCTACAATAACTAATAAACAATGTTTTACTATGTTGAGTACACTGATCTTGTATAACTGTGTTTATTATTAGTTATTGTAGACAGTAACAATGTTTTACTATGTTGAATACACTGATCTTGTATAATTGTGTTACTGTCTACAATAACTAATAATAAACAATGTTTTACTATGTTGAATACACTGATCTTGTATAATTGTGTTACTATCTACAATAACTAATAATAAACAATGTTTTACTTTTAACTAACCCAATAATGATACAGAATGGAAATCACTCAAGTTTCTGTCTGTGTGTGTGTACATTTGACTTACAGAAGTTTCATGCACTCACTTTTTATGTTTGGCAAGCAATACTCCAAGCTCGTTTGCTGATAAACTCGAATAACAAACTATATTAAAGTCACTAAATAATCAAAATTAATATTTCTTATTATTATGGTTTTCAGTTATTCCAACTGTTGAAGTTATCAAATGTCCACCATTATGATTTCTCATTTTCATTAAAATTAGGATTGTTTGGTTTCATCGAATTGTTTTGGAATTCATGAATTAAAACTAGTGTTTCCAAGACTACTGAAGTTACTTATCCTAGCCAATTCTAATTTAGGAACAATACATGATAAAAGACAGGTAATTGACATTACCTACTGCCAACACTTGGATGATGTTTTACTAACAAAAAGTGGAATTTACCATTACATTACTACCTCTCCATGGCTTAAAGTACACTGTCAACTACTTAAAGGCTGTGAAATTAAGATACCACACTATCTCCACCAAAGGGTAACAGTTCCTTCTGTGAAGCAACCATTATGATTGAACACAGTAGAGTATAGCAGCTTCCTTTATCTTATACAGTTGACTGAAGGCTTAGTGTTCACGTTTAATTAACAGTTAAATACATACTGTTAACCTGTTTAGAATGAAAGCTGTTAAAGATTTGTTTACTGAAGGTAGCACAGACCCTTAAAATTGTACAAATGGACATGTTAAGGAAACTGTTAAAACATTTCTTATAACATACCAGTATGTCATAATCTCTGAAAGTAACTTATATGTATATGCATAATTAATACATAACACTGCTTTTATACCATAACTTAAGAATGATAAAAACATGTCAAAACTGATACACAAAGCTTAAATTAAAATGATTGCAGATTTTCTGCAATGTTAATGAGCTATGGGAAATTCCTTTCTATTAATGCTTTCATTAGTGGCAGTTGACTTATGATAAGACAGCTGTTAAATTTTAAAAACTCAAGCTACAGAAGAATGTAATAACAACAGTGGTAAATTTAATACTGATAGCAAAGTTAACTTATCACTGGGCCTATTTATAACTTCATCATTAAAACAAATATCACAAAACATACATGTATCAATTTTCATGTTTTTATCACTCCTAAGAAAGTTGGTGTTAAAACTGTTTACCTCTGTCACATTCATTGCATGCATGAAACATGACAAAGTACACTTACAGTTTACAACATATGCTCAACCTCACACTTATAAGAAGCGCTTAACAGTTTTAAAGGTCAGTGGTAGCTTAAATCAGTTGCCCTAGTGTTATGTGGTTACAATAGGGTACTCTTGCAATGCAAGCTTATTGTAGGTGGCTCTCCAAGTATAGGATTAAGTATTAGATATGTATACATAAACCATGTACCCTATATACTATATAAACATATGATTATTGTTGTAGAAAACATTTTAGTGAATGATTTCACATTAAATGTAAAATAAAAGGGTTTCTTAACCATAAATGGTGATTATGGTCACATCATCAGCACATTAGACAAATTTGCATTATGTTCTGAACCATGAAAGGTCAAAATTATTCTTCATTATAGTTTGCTTTTAATTTCATGCAAAGCTACATGAGTGCTATCTGCATTAGTCATCTCCGACTTGGCAGTGTAAGACTAGAGGGAAGGCAGCTAATCATCACCACCCACTGCCAACTCTTGAGCTACTCTTACCAATGAATAGTGGGATTATCATAACATTATAATACCCCACAACTGAAAGGGCGAGCATGTTTGGTGTGAATGGGGTTTGAACCAAAAATCCTCAGATTACGATTCAAGTGCCTTATCCACCTGATCATACTGGGCCTCTTCATTATACAAATACCGTTATTCCCTTCTCCACAACTTTGGGAAGGTGACGTACAATACCAGGAACAAGTTTTAAATGACATTTAATATATATTCTAATGTCTTAAAATAGATTATTACTCAATGGTCCAGCGAACATATGCCTGGCTTTCTGGGATAGCCTATGCAACATTTTGTTCCATCCTTTTAGAATAGTAAATATGACATCAGTGGTGTGTCACCTAAATGGCAGGCAACTGAGGGATATTGACCAATGCACAGACCACCCCGTATTCGTTTGAAGTGAAGGTTGTTTGCCACATATTTTGATTATCTCACTGTCCTTGGGACTGTATTTTATCAACCGTTGTTCTACAAGTTACAATGTAAATGTTTTAATTTCATTCTTTTACTGACTGTTTCTGTATAAAGATAACCATTCAGGACCATCCACAAAAGCAGGCAAAGGCTTAACTATTTGAACTGTGCATGGGATTTCTGATTTGGGTCATATGGTTCTAAGAGCGGGTCTGCCATATCTACTCCTCCCATGTACTCATATTTCTTCTATATGATATGGCTTCTGGTAAACTTTATGGATTCTTCCACAATATATTTATCTTTTCTACCATTCCAGCTGCATACTTTGTTGTTACCACATCTACTGTTTTCTTGTTCTCCCATTCGTTTTCCTTTAAGAATCTGCCTTATAGCACTGTTGGCACTATTCAAACTTCTTGGGAAGACCTGTTTGAACAAATAGTTGCTATCATCAGTCTTGTGAGAATCTAAAAAGAAAAACAAACATGAACAATGATGTGATGTCCTTGGTCCAGAATAGACTGTGCCAAATATACAGCTATTTGTTCACTGGAGAAAAGCTGGTTAGCACCAGGAATGTCTAACTGAGTGGACTGGTCTTTTCCATAGTGAACACTAAAGTTATAGTCATTCCATTCTTTTTATTGTTGCACATAGTTTTATTCTAAACCTCAATTGTCTGTCCTTTCTAAACTGACAAAAAAGCCAAGTTGCCCCTTCCATAGCATTAAGACTCCATCAGTGGATTGATTGATTGAGTGTTTTATGGCACAAAGCAGCGAGGCTATATGCACCAGATATTCGGTAAAAATGTAAAAAAATAAATAAATGTAGCAATAGACATAAATGGAAATGAAGGTAAAACAAAAAAGTATAAAACCAATGTTGACACCTAGTCTACAATGTTAAGATAGAAGGCAGAGTATAAGAAGTTGTAAGGTATTTACTCTAGCAAAAAGGTAATGATCATAACCCGCCAGGAAGACTAACAGGTAAGTTCAAGAACCATCGTCAGTCACCTGAAGTTGGTCTTTCCAGTCCTGGTTCCGGGTTATGTGTCATAGCAGCTATTATCAAAATGTAAAAGAATAAAAGTTTTAAAAGACACTCCGCAAAATCGTAATAATGAGTAGCCAAATGTCCAATAAAAAGATAAAGTCAAGTAAATGGAGTAAAATTTGTAAAAGTAAATGAAGGTAAAAACAAAACAATTAAAACAGAAAATGGTGTAAAAACCAATGGTGACATCCAGTCTTCAAAGTTATAAAATATTTACTCCAGCAAAATGTTAATGATCATAACCCACCAGGAAGACTAACAGGTAAGTTCAAGAACCACCGTCAGTCACCTGAAGTTGGTCTTTCCAGCCCTGGTTCCGGGTTACGAGTCAATATGGCCAGTACTAAAAAGTTAAATAGTAAAAGTGTGAAATGATATGCAGCAAAAGTATAATAACAACTCGCCAGGACGACTAACGAGTAGTTCAAACGGAGAGTTCAATCAGTAGCGTTAGTCACCTGAAGTTGGCCTTTCCAGTCCTGGTGTCGAGTTATTTAATCTTCTGGCCATTGTCCTATGTCAAATTGAAGGAGAGAGATTAAAACTGTAAAAAAGGAACCACAATTAAAAAGGTGTAATGAATAAATATGCAACACTTAAATGAGATTAAAAAGATTAATGGCCGTTAAAAATTAAAACTTTATCAAGGTGGACAGAGTCACCATCACCAATAACTCTGTCCAATGTTACAGACTGACCCTGGGAAAAAATATGTTTAAAATATTGCCGTCGTTGAGAATTGTAACGATGGCAAGAAAGTAAAACGTGGCTGATAATGATTTGAGTGTTACACAAACAACACATTGGTGCTTCAGTTCCAGATAAAAGAAAATGATGAGTTAAAAAACTGACCAATGCATAGCCTAGTGAGAACAACTTCCTCCTTCCGAACTTTACGGAAGCTTGATGGCCAAAGTCCAATTTTGGGTTTGATTTGAAAAAGTTTGTTGTCACGTTGCTCACTCCAAGTGGACTGCCAGCTGGCACGGCGTCGAGCCTTGAAGACAACACCATAGTCCATGTACGGAATAGGCATAGAAGTGATGGTACTGAAGCAGACATATTTAGCTGCCATGTCTGCAAGCTCGTTCCCGCGAATACCAACATGGCCTGGTATCCAGAAAAACTGGATTGAAGTAGCTGCTAATGAAAAATGGGCCAGTCGGTTTCAAATATCAGCGAGAATAGGATGTGAGCTAACGTGTAGCGATTCCAAGGCAAGTATAGAACTAAGCGAATCAGTATAAATAGTGCAGTTGGAGTACTGCTCAGCTGCAATATGATCCAGGGCAAGAGATATGGCATACAGTTCAGAAGTGAACACAAAAGCTGTAGAAGGGATATCGTGGAAAAGCGTGTCGAGGTTTTAGGAATACACTGAGCAGCTGCATGTGTAATACAGTCAGTTACCGCTGCTACACAGTCGTCTATTGATGGCTGATTTACGATGGCAGGATCAAGTTCTGCGAGAGCAGTGAAAGTGGACCAGTCTGCCTGATCCAGCTTCCACGGAGCACGCGGGTAGGGTGGCATCGACCACGGCAAGTCTCTCTCAAAAGGATCGGAAAATGATCACTGCCTAGTGGATTACTGTCAACCCTCCATGAAAAATGGGAGAATAATGAAGGGGAGCAAACTGAGAGATCAATAGCGGTAAAGGACTGACTAGGTGCATGAAAATAAGTGGAAGAACCAGTATTGAAAAGAGAAAGATTGTGATCAGAGAGCATCCGCTCTAAAGATCGCCCCTCCCATCAATAATAGCACTTTCCCAGAGGGATGATGTCCATTAAAATCCCTAGGATTAGAAATGGAGATGGCAATTGTTCAACGAGAGCATCAAGATCTGATTGATCATACGTCTCTCCAGGGGACAGGTACAGAGAACAAACAGTGATGGTATGACCCAAGGAAACACGTAATGGCTACAGCCTCCAAGGGTGTGTGTTGAGTGACAAAGACAGGGTGGGCACGTGTTGATCAACCAACAGTGCCACCCCTCCATGTACTCGACCATCACACAACCTGTCATTTCTGTACAGAGAAAACTGCCGAATAGAGACAGTATCAGCAGTTTTGAGAAATGTTTCTTGTAAAGAAAGACAAACAGGATGGTAGGAAGCAATCAGCGTTTTGATATCATCCAGATTAGAACGTAAACCTCGACAATTCCATTGTATCTAGGTGGCCATTTTTAAGAACGGGTAGGTGAAGTGGCTGGAGAACCCTTCGGTTTACGACCACGTCTTTTTTCTTTACTGTCTTTAGTTGGAGGAGGTCTATCAACTTCCACGGATCCTGCTCTGGGTCAGGTGGGCAGGTTTTTGTTATTGGAAGGGGAATCCAGTGACTGAGGACGCGAACGAATAATTGTTTTGTCTCTTGTGGTGGGAGAAAAAGATGTGTCAGAAGAAATGCCTGTATTTGAAACTGAAGGACGTGGATCTTGAGGTTTGTTGGAAGGTATGGGAGGAACAGAGATGGGTGTGGAAGTCGATTCATCAACCTTTTTAACCACGGAGGTCAAAAGGCTTTTCATTTGTTTTGAAAACAATTCTCTTGGAGGCACAGAGAGATCTATCTGCACTCCCACTGTAGTTGTGGAATGAAGTGCAGCAGCATATGTCCGAGATGGAGTTGTGGACAGCAATTTCCGAGCCTCAGGATAACTAATGTTATGTGTCGTTTTCAAACGCTGCACCTCTTTTTCCTCCAACCATTTTGGGCAAGAATGAAAGTAAGAGGGGGTGAAAACCATTGCAGTTTACGCAATGTGGGTTCATGTCACAGTCATAGGCATCGTGGTCCTTGCCTCCACAACGAGCACATGTCAGGGAACCACGACAAGATGTCTTTGAGTGGCCAAATCTCCGACAATGGAAACATCGAAGAGGGTTTGGTATGTATGGCCGAACCCTGCAAATGAGATAACCTGCCTTGATGGTGGCAGGTGCACGTGAAGTAAATGTTAAAACGAGGGTATTTGTTGGCAGTGTAACTCCATCTTTGCGAGTGGAGATGTGCCTCACTGCAGAAACTTCTTGAGTGGAAAGACCAGCGAGAATCTCTGACTCAGGAACGTTCTTCAAATCCCTTTCAACAATAACTCCTCGCGAAGAATTCAATGTAGCATGGGGTGTAACCTCAATAGGTATATCCCCAATTACCTTTGAATTCAAGTTCACTGTGTTGGGATGTGGATGTTTCAACCAATATGTCACCAGATTGAAGTTTCTTTACTGACTTTGGAGAGCCAGCAAGTCCCTCTAGTCCCTTTTGAATAAAAAAATGGGGACATTTGCCCTAAAGGTTTTTCCGAAAGAGAATGTAATATAAGAAAATGAGGATGCGTGTGTTACTGATGTTGAAGATTGCTGTTCTGAGTATTCAAGGCGTGGTCGCTACCCATTGACTGTTTTTTTACAATTTTATTTAAATTTTTTAGAGGATCCATAGGAAAAAGGAAAAATTTCGGTACCCACTGACCCCACCCATCATGGAGCCCTACAAGGGGACACACTACAAAGTCACGTACGGACAATGCAGCAACGCCAGGGTTTCGTGAGCACTATACCCAAACACCAGCATCAGGCACAATGTCCACAACACCCGTTGAGAACTTCCAACACTGGTACTTGGTTGACTCTAGCCCAAGTGGACCAGCCGATTGACCAGGGGGCCACCCAAAGGCTGCCCGTCTACAGGAATTTGAGGCCAAAATGGTGTGTTAGGGTTGGACCCCTCAACCACCAGGATCCTCTCCTCCCCTTCACGGGTCACCACGCATGGCAAACACTTGGGTGGATGTTTAGATCCCAGAGAAGGTAACCAGATAGAACAGAACCTTCCCTGGTAGGTCCCCTCACCACGTACAGGAATCCACACCGAGGGGCCATCAGTGGAAATGCACTCACCTGCATCAACATTTTCCATTGAATTAGCAACAAACATGCATTTAAACATGTAGAAGGAACACTGTTCTTTATGTCACCAACCTCACTAAACCAAAATTTTATTGTCGACTAATATCCATCTCTGCTTGTGATTGTTACACAGGATAAAATGAACACCTAGTTTGAATACCTTCCCAAGTACTGGTTCATTTCACTGTAAGTTTCTGTACAAAAATACAAAGTTAAAAAGGTGTAGATGTCAGTGATTGATATCTTCATACTGAACATGATATTTACAATGTCCTTTGAGGATTTGTATTAAACACAATTCAGCTTTATCATTTACACAGGACACAACATGGTTTATAACATCAGGTGTCAAACATCACTGAAGCAATCAAGAATGCTCATTTTCACTGAAGCCTATAGCAGTGTCAACTCCTAAAACTATGTAATAATTCTGGCTCTGGACTAGGTCCATCTTCAAAAATGTTAAGTAGAGGAGCCCAATCAGCAAACATTTGAAAGGGTTCAATTTATGAGCACTAAATTACTCATTTTCATTGTCAAAAGTTTCATCAGCTTGTAAGTGATTTTGACCTACAATATATACACTTCTGCTATCACTAATATCTATTTCAATATCAGACATTGTCTAAGTAACTTTGACCTGCAATATATACACTTCTGCTATCACTAGTATCTATTTCAATATCAGACATTGTCTAAGTGATTTTGACCTACAATATATGACCTACAAAAACTGCCCAAAACTAGTTTTTCCAGGTGTGATATCTTGGGTATTAGTATCTGCCTCAAGGCTAATCATTGGCTAATTTGCTATGAAGTCATTACTACTTGTAACATACTTCAATATCTCAAGTTATGGTTCTATATCTCACTTTGGGAAAAAGATCCAACCACAAATAAGAGAAAGTACACGATGAACAGGCATTCGTCATTGTCAAGGCTGAAGGACAATGCCCAGACAAGTGCATGTTATTCATTATAGTAAGAGGGTTATGGTTTATCAGCAAGCATTACAATACGCACAGAATAAACCTCGCCTACTTTCATTAAATTTTAATATTAATTACATAAATTTATAAGACAACATTGTAAATTATTTTTATTCTTGTAATTTGTTAAATAGAACTGAGTAACAATAATGTTGAGTTAGGCCTAGAAAGTTCTAAAGATTTGACATTAGATTTTCTAGTACAGTCATGGGTAGATGAAGTTCTGGGTCAGTGAAACATCAAAAAGATAGCTGAACTTTATTTCAAGATAGTAAAGTTGTCTAGTCATCACAGTGAATTAGTTGGCGAGTTTTCTTTTGATATGACTGTGAAATGGTAAAGTAAATTTATTCTTTGCATTAATGTAGTGCAGATAGTATTTACAAATGTGGCCTACCACTGTGTACACTAAAGAAAGCATGTCAACTTCCATTTACATGGACAAGACTTTGTTTTCACCACATAAAACAATGGAAATGGAATATTTAAAGAAAAGAATTAGGATATTAAAACATGAGCAACAGAAAATTAGACAAAGAAGGAGATCACATAAAACTGAAAGTTAGAGAAAAACGTAGTATTTATCATGATGAGCTCAATATAAAATACACAAGTTTGTATACACACCTCAGATATTTATACTATAACTTTTGATATGGCAAGAACATCTTCACAAACTTTGGTTGAGTTTTAGTAAACAAATTTTTCTTGTACACAAAAAAATTTTAAAGTATTTTTACTAAAGATTTATTTAAAAATAAAATTGTTTAGTTACTAGTATGTGTGAAGGTTTTCATGTTATGATAGATATTATTCTTCAGCCCAAAATTTCAAATATTTGTGTAATCTCTAAAAGCTCCTAAATACATTTCAAACTGACCTTTAGTCTTTGCAAAGTGGCCTGTCTTGGTTGTGTTAGAGGACAAGTTATTTGTAATATACAGTCACATTTCACTTGTTACACATCATACATGTACGTACATTATTAATATTAACAAAAGTTCTTAAACTTACTTTCCTTAAATCACAAGCCAGTAAATAAAGGATAGCAAACAACTCTTATAGTTACAAACTACGTACATGATTGCTACTTGCCATAGGTTACCAAGCCTTATCAAATTTTGCACACAGAGAACACGAAAGAAACTTTGGTTTTATACATAACCACATTTGAAATAACCAAAAGTCATAAATCACAATATGAACATCATAGAATTCCACTATAATCTAACAAAATTTATAATCTATATTTGAGTCTTTAAAAAAAAATTAAGAAAAAATTATATATCGATCACACATGCAGCATCACTCATTGTGGATAATACAGAAACCAGTTTCTTATTAAGTCTTTCTACATTATGGTTATGTTGTACAGCATATCCACTTCTCTCTAAGTTGTGTTTGGCAAGATAATTAAACATTTTTTACCTTTGAGAATAAGACATATACCAATTATAGAATTATCATATTAAGAACTATTACCTAATGAAAGGTCTAGATCACTGATACTTTTGACCAGTGTATACATTACATGAGAAGCCATCACCACAGGATTACAGACACATACAATTTTATTTAAAATATTTAAAAGGATTTTACTGAATAAATGCTAGCTTTTAAATTTTCATCAATAGTTACATCTTCCTTTAAAGATTACACACACTAGAATTTTGTGCTCAAACATTCTACTTGCTTTATTTTGTGAATTATCTGCACTTGTAACATTGATAACAACAACTTTCTCTTGACTTCTGAACACACTAATCTTTGTAGGCTGTTTTAATTTACTAACTATCTTTAACTTCTTCCTTGTTTGTATCAAACTATTTATCAAGAGTTGCTCCTCACATCTGCACTGCCGTTATGTTTTGATCAAATACCATTTATACCATGGTCTCCCAGAAAATAACCAGGTAGAAATTCTGATACACAGTTTGGGATTGTTTTCCAGGAATTTACAACATTACAGTTTTCTGGGTGGGTGTGTGTTTTTTTTTGTGGTGTAGTTCTTGGAGATTTATTGTCACTTGGGTCAAAGACTACTGGAATTTCTACTCACATATTAGCTTTTCTCCATTTGAATAGTGCATACTATGAAATGTATAAATATATGACACAAAACTTAACAGATGTTTTTCCCAGTGCCACTTGTCAAGTGTATATTTACCACACCTATTCACCATGATGGCTCTCAAAGTCAAACAATTAGCCTGCACAACAAATGTGTGAAGAAAACCTTATGACAAACATTCTGCCATCTACAGTTTGCAGGAAGTAACTATTTCACAGTGTGTGTCACTTGTGACCCAATTATGTCACATTCAATAAACAAGTGGTTAACCTAACCCCCTAAATACAAATCAGACTTCTCTGCATGCCACTACATTTCATATGCTTACTTTCAGAATTTAATTAAACTACTTTATCATTAATCTATGACACTAACACTAGCATTTAATTAAACTACTTTATCATTAATCTATGACACTAACACTAGCATTTAATTAAACTACTTTGTCATTAATCTATGACACTAACACTAGCATTTAATTAAACTACTTTGTCATTAATCTATGACACTAACACTAGCATTTAATTAAACTACTTTATCATTAATCTATGACACTAACACTAGCATTTAATTAAACTACTTTATCATTAATCTATGACACTGACACTAGCATTTAATTAAACTACTTTATCATTAATCTATGACACTGACACTAGCATTTAATTAAACTACTTTATCATTAATCTATGACACTAACACTAGCATTTAATTAAACTACTTTATCATTAATCTATGACACTAACACTAGCATTTAATTAAACTACTTTATCATTAAACTATGACACTAACACTAGCATTAAAATGTTGGGTATAATTTGAAGTTTTTATCAAAGTTATAAATTAAAAAAAACCCTAAATCAGTAGCATTTCTACTTCTAGTAAAAAACCAATGTTCCAACATGCACATTGTCTGTGTTTTGTACATATGACAAACAATTCTCAAGTCCAATGTACAATTCCAATGTCCTAATTTCTCCATGACAAACAATTCTTAAGTTCAATGTACAATTCCAATGTCCTAATTTCTCCATGACAAACAATTCTTAAGTTCAATGTACAATTCCAATGTCCTAATTTCTCCATGACAAACAATTCTTAAGTCCAATGTACAATTTCAATGTCTTAATTTCTCCATTTAGTTAGATATTCATACCTTTTGTCAACTCACAACAGAGGTCACTTTGAAAACCACTTATTATTTAATGTACTTCTTTATAACCAATAGAAAGAGCTTATTTCCAGTTTAAAACTTTCAACAGTCCTCAATCTGATGGCAGATTTAACCACATATCCCCACTAGCAATTTAGCACTTATACCATTTAAAAATTGTAACTTAGTTAAATATTAGCTAGAAAGTTATATTAGTTGTATGATATTTTATAATAGTGAGTTGTGTATTATTTGCATTATAAAACACATTTAAAAATGCAAGACTTTGTGCAAGAAGTTTTAACAAAGGATTAGCTGATTAGGTTACAGTGCAGAATGTTATGTATGCAGCAGGTAGGTGTTTTGTTAGTATCTTTCTTCTGTAAAGTGTTCATTTTAGACATGAATGAACTGTATGTCATACAACTATATGTAAAAAGTTAACTGATGAAAGTGAATAGTAGTTTTATAAATAAACTATGCACTGAAATAAAATGTGTTGATATTTTCATGTTTCAAAATTTTATTTCATTGTGAACTGATAATTCTACCCTACTGTTAGTGTTACAATGAAGAAAAGAGCAGAGTACAAGTTACTTACTATTTTAGGATGTTCTGGAGTTTTAGTTTCATACAAATATAAAAACAAAGATAAAAGGAATTTTTATTCTTAACATTCACACCAAGTTAGACTGACTTTAAGAGTTCAGAGATAAAATTTATACTAAAAGAACCTTACTAAAAAACTCCAAATTTATGTGCAGAGAATACTTGAAGGTTTACTGAAAACATATTTTATGAAAACATGTTTACTAGATTCAAAATAGTATTTATAATTCCTTGATTATGTAGTGATTACTTATTGATTGAAATGACCTAACTGACACAAATGTTCATCCACTTAAAATGAACCTAGCTAATACATCTGTTGAATGCAAGAAGGCATAGAATCTAACAGGGGTGATAACTAATGATCAAATGCCAAGCCTTCCAGGTCACTTCTCTGGAGCCCTATGGGTACACATCAGATTTGGTAATAACTGGTTTAATTTTTTCCAATTAAATGAACATAATTTAAGGAAAGTAAATTGGGGGCACCTCTCCCAGTGGAGGAGATACAACTACCAATCCTGCTGTTCCCTTCCTGGAGGACCTAAGAATACATCCTAAGGCTGGTGTCAAGTGGTTTGACAGGTGTAAGAGACTGATACACACAGAATTTTGTCAAATAATGGTTTAGATGAAAAATATCCTTCCAAAGAACTTCCACATGAACAAAATGAAATGATGAACAATTCTATATGTAACATCTTTAAAATGAAAACCAAATTTGACAAAAGTGTATTAAATCACAAAAAACAAAAATGAACATGGCACTAAGAAAATTACATACACCCATTAAACACAATAAAAATAATATAATTCTTTTACACTTCTATCTTTGCAATAACTTACGTACAGAGAAACCCTGCATCTAATAAATCAGTCACGAAATAAACACTCAAACTTAACGTTACTCACCGAGTCGTGAGTCAAAATGTGTCACAGTAATCACAGTAGTATCTACAAGGAGATAAAAATGTAAACATATTATTACTAGTACAGCTTACTTATATCACATTATTAAACATTACTTATTTTTGAAGTTCAAAACAACAAATTTTTATGACAAGGTACGATACAATCAATACTTTTGAAAAATAGTTAACTACTATATAAGGCAATATAATCTTTTCTTTTAGGTAATATATCCCTGGAGAAGGAAAGAAGAAACCGAGTACATTTGTGAGGTGTTAATCTTGAATTTTAATGAATGTACTTAAAAGTAGTAAGGTGACAGAAGATTGAGGATTAGCCAACATCACATGAATTTTAATAAACTACAAAATCTTCAAGTAATTACAAATCAGTTTTATGTTAAGTGATTTGGAAATTAGTAGTCTATACTTAAAGGAATCACACAAGAACAGTTAGACAAGTCTGATATTACAGATAGTCAACATGAATTTGGAAAAGAAAGATCATGTCTTACAAACTTGCTAACTTTAAATTAAAATCACACATTTAATACGAGGGCTGTTCAAAAAATACGCAGACTGACGTCATAAAACAAAATGTACTTTATTTAGAAGTTACAGGTCTGGGATTCCTTCAAAGTACTCTCCTCCCCAACGCACACACTTATCCCAACAGTGTTTCCACTTGTTGAAACAGTCCTGGTGCAGCTTCTTTTGTAATCTCCTCCAGCTCCTTCGTCGCATTTGCCTTAATCTCGGGAATCGTCTCAAATCTTCTTCCTTTCAAGGGTCTTTTGAGTTTGGGGAATGAGAAACAATTGCAAGGAGCAAGGTCAGGTGAGTAGGGGGGGGGGGAAACAGTGATCGAGTGTTTGGCCAATAACTCACGAGTTCTGAGGCACAAATTTCGCAGCACGCGGTGCATCTTCAATTTTTGGTCAAAATCTCGTAACAAGATCCAGCTGATATCCTACACTCTTCAGCAAGCTCCCCGACAGTCAGACGTCGGTTTACCCGCACCAGGGTGTTGATTTTGTCGACGTGTGGGTCGTCAGTTGACGTGGAAGGACGTCCAGGACGCTCATCATCTTCAATGGACTGTCGACCATCCTTAAAACGTTCATGCCACTTGAAACATGCCGTACGCTTCATAGCAACATCACCGTAAGCCATGTTAAGCATAGCAAAAGTTTCAGTCGCAGATTTTCCAAGTTTAACACAAAATTTCACAGCAAGTCGTTGCTCCATTTTGAAATCCGCCAAACGAAAAAATTGCACTTCTTTTAAAACCGTGTAGCTAATACACAAATGAAGATATCTGCAATCGGGAAATGGCGTCGTAATCAGCTGATCTGTGCAAACCTAGCGACACCAAGCGGATTCCCCTGGAACCAACTGGAGCCGCGCAATTCAAAGTCCGCGTATTTTTTAACAGACCTCGTATGTTCAACAGTATTGCAGTAAATTTGAGTACTTCAATTTTCAGAGATTTTGATTAAATGTTATACAAGATATTTATAAGAACAATTGTTCCCGAGAATCTGGTTAAGTAGTTTTGTTTCCTTATATAGTTATTATTTATGTACACAAATCACTATGTATGCTTCCTTTGGTTGCACACAATATTCAAAAGGTAACCTAACCAGATACCTACATAATGAAATGAAAAATTATTGGCTTTAGAGTTATATTCAACATTTCTATAAATATAACCCAAAATCTTTTTTACCCTACTAATAGAATAGTACACTACTTGGATGGCTAAAAAGACTAATCAAACAACACACCAAGACATGACTATAAATAAACCTTAAAATTCAATTAACTTTTCTTTTAGCAACAGAACACTGCCTTTATGGCTTTAGTGACTTATCCACCACCGTGTCAAACTCCCCCACTCATTTTTTTTTTCACTCATTCTTCTTAATGGTTTGTTATATACACTAAATATGTGGTCCAAATTATAACTTACTACAAGTAAAGTTTATTTGCCAAATTAATCAAGAGAGTCAAGTTATTCTGTAATATCTAAACACATAAAGACAACTGAATATCTACGACAACATTTTCTTTATATATAAGATAGCTGACCCACGAAATAGTTTGCTTTTACGTTTGCTAAAAATGTTTTATCACTAGTACCACTAGTTCATATTTAGTGGAACAACAAAATACAACGCTACAGCCTAAACTCAGGCAGCGAGTTAGTGTAAATAAATAAAGTACAAAAACTACAGAGATATAATTCACCTTACTTTGGCATAGTTTATCTTACTCAAACTTCGGTATATTTTATGTTGACGTTAAAAAGCAAATGAAGTCTTAACTGAAAATAACGTTTCGCTTTTAAGAATAACTTTAACACAATGATAATTCCAACCCTCTTCTAAAATGTGATGGTAAGGACAAAGTGCCCTAGCGTCACTTTAGAAAATACATTTTTTATAGGAATATTTTAATTATCATAAATAAACATAGAAAATTGTATCATATTTTAAAGAAATGGTTGGAAAATTGCAATTCAAATTACATTATTTCAAAGAGTATCGAAATATTATGCAAGTAATAAATTGTTATTAACTTTCTGCTTGTTTTATACCAATAATGAGGTGCCAAAAAACCAACTTCAAGAATTTCTTTAGTTTTACTATACGGCGCTCTCAAATAAACTAGAAATTGTGGGCACAAGCTTTATAGATTTTTGCAAGGATATGATACTTCTTAATCGATAACTTTAAAATATGTTTGAAATATCCCAAAATCAACAAAACACAGTATACAAAACTTTCAGTACATAGAGACTATTTCCTTTAAAGAGCTCACATATCGAAAACATTAATTAAAGCAATTGCATCAAACTAATTTTAGCTCCTACCATTTACGACCCTCGCTAGTACAGCAGTATGTCTTCGGACTTACAGCGCTAAAATCAACGGTTCGATTCCCCTCTGTGGGCTGAGCAGATAGATCGATGTCGCTTTGCTATAAACACACACACACACACATCCTACCATTTATATATTTCTCCAAACGTGTTTTAACAAATATATGAGACAATATTACATACCTGCTATTGAGCAAACTCTTTGAGCTTTAAATCACTAACGTAGAAAAAGTTATATTTCGAAACAAATGCAAATCTACTGCTTGTGACACATAATATTCAATATTATACTTTCGACTATTCCGTATTATATTTTCGACCACCTTGAAATTTTATCATTCAAATAGACCTCCCACAAATATTTCATCTAAATTCTTAAAGTATATGACATCTCAATCACGAAGGATATTATCGTTTATGAATTTTTGACTAATGTAGAAAATAATTTGTGTAATTGTTTTATAATTTACTCTTTCGGTATTTTTTGTAAGTAGTAGTGATGTAAAATGAGATTATAAAGCTGTAAGAAAAAACACGCTCAGATTTATTTGTATTTTTTCAAACATTCGCATGTAAAATAAACTATATCCTCACTTATCAAAGAAGATGGGAAATAAGCGTTCTCGGAAAAAATCGAAATTCGATATATCTTGTCTATGTCATACAGGCTGGTACGATGTGTTGACAATCATCTTAATTAATATAGATAAAGTTTCAAAATTTTAGAAATAACGTTTGAACAGAAATTCTGATATTACTAGAACGCATAAGTCACAAATAGAGCTGAATTAACTAATTTTCAAAAAGTTCCTGGCTAATCATTTAATGTTAAACCTATTATCTCACTGTTCAACTTACAAACTGAATTAGAAAACAAAATAGTTGAATAACTCGATTACTGAATGGGACTGAACTAATTCACTTATTATTTTTATTATTTCACTAATTCGAATATTGTACCCTCATTTCTATCTAATTTTCGGATTCTAGATTCTACAGATGTCTCAACTTTCATGTAATTTATAGATATTGCATCAACGTTACGTAATGTTACATCTTCTCTGACAGTAAAACCTTAAAATTAAAATGATAAAAATATATAAGTAACAACAAATACAATCATTGGACCTCTGCAATTAATACGTGATTAAGTAAGGCTTCTTATACAACAACTTAAACCCAAAATAATCCAATACAAAGGAACACCTTTATACCTATATTAAAAATAATAAAATAATTAATATAAAATTATATATTCAAACATCTAACACCACCCTCTACATTCCGACACTCAGTTACACAACCCCTTTCAAACATGTGGTCAGCTTCCGGTCAGTTACCTCTTTCTTTTTGATTTATAGATCCCAGCCACTCGGTGGCCCTGAACAGGGAGCGTTTGGTGTGTTGTTGGTTTGCCGCTTCTTGTCGTTCTTCTTCGTATCAGCCTGGACTACGCCCTCTCTGTTACCTTCAATCACCCGGCCTTTTCGTTGCTTTTCTCTGAAACTATTTTCAATACGTCAACATCCGGCATACTGCATCATCAGGAGAAATTAAACACAATCTATGACAGCATTAAAATCCTAACGCGAACAGGGCGAAGGGGGACATAAATATCCCTGATTATCCCAGTCGGGAAATTCATCTTCCTTCAAAAACTAAATACCTGCCAAGAAATTTTCTTTCTTTGTAAACCTGACGATGACCGAAAATGGTCGAAACGTTGTTCGCTCCTCATCGTAAAATATTTTCTCAACCCAAACGAGCCGTTTTTACATATATATTTTTCTATAAGTGGGTTTCTCGTCATCACTGAAGTTCAGTGCTGTAAATTTGTGGACTTACTTCTGTCCTACTGGAAATCAAGTTTTCATTTACAAGGCAGCACATATAATTTCAAAATATACAATACATATAAAAACGTTATAGAATACGTTAAAACAACCCATCAAAATATACAATGAAAACCCTTTAAATAATACAGAAAGCCGTTAAATATAACTCTGATAAACAAATTAAATTTCGGTTAAAAGGTTAGCATCACCTACAAAAGTTGTAATGTTTTCAAACGAGACCCAAAATTTGAACGTTTTAGAATATTTGACTATTCTTCTCGAGAAAAATAAAGATGAATTTTCAACTATTCGAAAGCGTTCGAAGTTTGAGTTTCGCTTGAAAACTATACAAATTAAATGAAGGCCTTTTAAATGACATACGAAATCAAATATCTAAAAATGATATATGAAAACAAATATCTGGAAATTACACATAAAATCAAATATCTGGAAATGACACATGAAATCAAATATCTGAAAATTACATACGAAATCAAATGTCTAGAAATGACATACGAAATCAAATATCTAAAAATGACATACCAATTAAGCATCTAAAAATGACACAAGAAATCAAATATCTGGAAATTACACACAAAATCAAATTCTGGAAATGTCACATGAAATAAAATATCTGGAAATGACACGTCAAATCTTTCGAGTGTAACGGATTTACTATTATACATTTATTTTAATATCAATGCTTGTTTCAGTTCAATATATATTTAGAAATGCATGTGACGTATATTGTTAAATTATATTGCGAAAGTCCTGCCTATTTTTTAAATTTGTGGCCCGGCGTGGCCAGGTGGTTAAGGTACTCGACTCGTAAGCTGAGAGTCGCAGGTTCGAATCCCCGTCACACCAAACATGCTCGCCTTTTCAGCCGTGAGGGCATTATAATGTTATGGTCAATCCCACTATTCGTTGGTAAAAAGTAGCCCAAGAGTTGGCGGTGGATGGTGATGACTAGCTGCTTTCATTCTTGTCTTACATTGCTAAATTAGAGACGTTTAGCGCAGATAGCCCTCGTGTTGCTTTGCGCGAAATTCAAACCAAACTAAACCACTTTGAAATTAGCTTCAGAAAATTGAGACAAACAATTGACCACTTAGTCAGACTAACTGAAGAGATAATAGATATCTTCAATAAAAAAACAACGCACTATCGCTTGCTTTCTCGACATTGAAAAGACATATGACACTATATGGCACAATGATCTACGGTTCCGTATGGACGAAATGGAACATCCGCGTGGAATTATTCCCCGGTTATCCAAATTCTTAGAAAACGGAAAATGTAGAATAAATGTAGAGGGATCCTTTTCTGAGTACTTTACTTGGCGTCTATCAGGAAGGTGTGGTTGACCCTATACTATTCATTATGAATGTAAACAATATGCCACTGAAAGATCCTAATTATGGACTCTCCTCGCAGTTTGCTGATGATGTGACAGTCTGGAAAAGTGCTCCAACACCAGCAATATCAGCCACAAACATATAAACACAATTAAATAGAATAAGTGAATATTGCCAAAAATATACAATAAATATAAATTTCTGTCTAACCTATGACTCAAAATTAATATGTATTAACCATTTAAATTAAATAATAAGTAAAGTCTGGCAAAGAACCAACTATGCTAGGAGTCTAACTGGCAAGAATAGTGGAGCTTTAACAGACAATATACTAAAAATTTACAAAGCATATATAAGACCAGTGATTGACGATGCAGCTACAGCTTGGATTATTGTAAGTGACAAGATAATCAAAACCTAGCTGCAAACAATACAAAACACACTCCTTACAACAGCATACAGAGTTCCCAGAATCACATCATCTAATTTCATACACAAATATTTAAACATACCAACCATAGTAGATAGACTCCTACATAGTACAATAAAGTGTTTTGATAAAAATTGGATGAAAAATGAATTATTATGCGAACTAGACAGGTTTGTTTGGTTTGGTTTGTTTTGAATTTAGCGCAAAGCTACTCTAGGGCTATCTGCGCTAGCCGTTCCTAATTTAACTATGTAAGACTAGAGGGAAGGCAGCTAGTCATCACCACCCACCGCCAACTCTTGTGCTACGCATATATGATGAAAATAGTTTTAATAATAGGGATAAATGTACGAAACTAGTACATGGATATTGTCCTGAAAAGGGTCGGAATAAACTCAGACCACTCTGACCCTAAAGCAGTAACCATACCAACCCACACTGCATGATCATGAATGTAAAGGAAGGAGGAAGAGGTCAAAGTGTACCTGACCCTTCAGGGTACATAAGATCACCCATATCCCATAGAGAGAGATATTAACCAATGTAGTAAAAAAATATAAAACGTCTCTACACTTTTCAGTCAGTCAACATAAAATTTAAAGTTTGTATTGCTTCTACACTACCTCCGAATGATATTCGGACTAAAACTTACACTGTTTTATAAAAGGCATATTTTCAATAATTTATTACCGAAAAAAAATACATCAAAAAATCGATTGATTCTGAGAAATTAGTTATCATAATTAAAACAAACACAAAATAATTATGCGATATTTAATATTTATTGATCAAATTTAGAGGTTGTCTCTGTAGCAAGTGTTCTTAATCCGGGCACTTTGCATTTTTTTTTTTATAGCAACTATTTTCGAAGGCTATTTGGGGTAGGGTTGGTGGAAGAGAAAAGTCAAACGTGTCAAGTTATTTTAATATTAAATTATCCTTTATCTTATATATCGTATACATTAAGAGGAGAACCAGGTAACATATATTTGAAGAATTGGGTTGTATAAAATATTTTTGTTATTAAGATTTGATTGATGTTAATGAAAAAAAAAAATGTCATTTTGACGATACCGTAACTGCTTGAAATTTTTAGTTACATCTTCTCGTTGGTAGCGTTACTGGTTTAATAAATGTTATATTTGCAGTTCCAGTTGTATCAACGCGTTTAGGCCTAATTAGTAATATTTATCAAACGATCCAGGGATATTTATATTTTAAGTTTTTACTATTCTAGTTTCAGAATGAAGTAAAGTTACATTGTTTTAATAAAACTTGGAATTAGTACTGATAATAATAAATATTAGGTAAATGTCGTAAGGCAAGTTCAACAAGATGAAGTACAGATAATTGTTTAAATTGAAAAGGTTCAGAAAAAGTTTTGGGAATGTCGGATTATTAAGAATAAGGAATGATTTATCTATGAAGATATGTCAAGAATAAGACTTTACTTTTTCTAATTAAGAAATAACAAATGATGTGATTATATTGAAGCATGAACTAATGAAGTTATCTGATTTTGTTATTCTATATTTTATTTATATAATAGGTTGGTATTATAGACGTTTTAGGATGGAAAGTACAAGCTAGTATGCAGCTAAGATAGACATTTGTTTCTTCAGGTCTGTCCTTGCTATCCACTTTAGTTAAACATAAAAGTTTTTAAACTTCCCTGTTATGTTTCAGGAAAACCTCATGACACAGTAATGTGTCTGCAGCTTTACGTTGTTATGAACCGGGTTTCACTTGATGGTGGACTAAGCCCAGATAGTCATTGTGTAGTTTTGTGATTAACTACAAACAAATGTGTTCCAGAAATCATTTTATCCCCATCTTGTAAAGTGTTGGCTTTCCCTATTCTGCATAATTTATTCTATAAACAAGTCACTTTATCAGAAATTTTTAAACTTTATCTGGAGCTAGTTTGTTTTAACCAAGTTTTGAGATTGTTTTTTTCTTAAATTGCTCTTACTGTATCAGTTTTCAGATAACCTTGTAAATATGATTAAAGACGTATCCTTTTTTATTCTAGAAAATGAAGATCTTATCCTATCTGTAAAATATCCAGAATCATCTATAGTAATTCTCTTCTGAACCATTTACAATAATTTAATATTCTTCATTAAATAAGGAGACTTAAAGTATATGTATTTTAAATTAGACCTAACTAGTGACTTGTATAAAAGTGAGCACATCTTTAACATGTAATTAATGTGGCTATAAATGCATCCTGAACTTCTGTTAGGTTATTTTTTCCAGTCCCTGTTTTATTGGGTTTCTGTTTATAAAAATGTAAATTGAATTCTACATAACAATTTACATTAAGCTTACTATAAAATTCCTTTGTCAATACTCACAATGAAAAACATAATAAAAATCAAGGTGATAGGTCATTTAGTTCATCAAGGCCTTTCCATACATACCAGAAAAATGAGTCAGAATATAAATAAACTGACTTGTTTTATAACCTTTCTTATATTAGTAGAGTGTGCTATTACAACAGATTTAATAATTTGTATCCTCAAAAGGGGTGGTATGGATATTAGCACTTTATTTTAAAGTACAGAACAAGGATTAACTATTAGGTCGTCTCTGGGTTAGCTCCAAGATGACCTAAGAAGGTTTAAACGTAGTTACATATTTTATTTTAAAGTTTTAATACCCATACCAGCTGTCTTGGGAATATGTTTTTATTTCAAATGGCTTTTTTGTCGTAACCAGATTTAATAATTTTTGTATGCTACAACATTTTATTTTCAGTATAAAGACCCCTCGGTGTGGATTCCTGTACGTGGTGTGGGGACCTCCCAGGGAAGGTTCTGTTCTATCTGGTTACCTTCTCTGGGATCTAAACATCCACCCACGTGTTTGCCGTGCGTGGCGACCCGTGAAGGGGAGGAGAGGATCCTGGTGGTTGAGGGTCCAACCCTAACACACCACTTTGGCCTCGATTCCTGTAGACGGGCGGCCTTTGGGTGGCCCCCCTTGGATCAATCGGCTGGTCCACTTGAGCTAGAGTCAACCATGTACCAGTGTTGGAAGTTCTCAACGGGTGTTGTGGACATTGTGCCTGATGCTGGTGTTTGGGTATAGTGCTCACGAAACCCTGGCGTTGCTGCATTGTCCTTGCGTGATTTTGTAGTGTGTCCCCTTGTAGGGCTCCATGGTGGGTGGGATCAGTGGGTACCGAAATTTTTTTTCTTTTTCCTATGGATCCTCTAAAAAATTTAAATAAAATTGTAAAAAAACAGTCAATGGGTAAGCGACCACGTCTTGAATACTCAGAACAGCAATCTTCAACATCAGTAACACACGCATCCTCATTTTCTTATATTACATTCTCTTTTGAAAAACCTTTAGGGCAAATGTCCCCATTTTTTTTATTCAAAAGGGACTAGAGGGACTTGCTGGCTCTCCAAAATCAGTAAAGAAACTTCGATCTGGTGACATATTGGTTGAAACATCCACATCCCAACACACTGAACTCCTCTTGAATTCAAAGGAAATTGGGGATATACCTATTGAGGTTACACCCCATGCTACCTTGAATTCTTCACGAGGAGTTATTGTTGAAAGGGATTTGAAGAACGTTCCCGAGTCAGAGATTCTCGCTGGTCTCTCCACTCAAGGAGTTTCTGCAGTGAGGCGCATCTCCACTCGCAAAGATGGAATTACACTGCCAACAAATACCCTTGTTTTAACATTTACTTCACCACGTGCACCTGCCACCATCAAGGCAGGTTATCTCATTTGCAGGGTTTGGCCATACATACCAAACCCTCTTCGATGTTTCCAATGTCAGAGATTCGGCCACTCAAAGACATCTTGTCGTGGTTCCCTGACATGTGCTCGTTGTGGAGGCAAGGACCACGATGCCTATGACTGTGACATGAACCCACATTGTGTAAACTGCAATGGTTCTCACCCCTCTTACTTTCATTCTTGCCCAAAATGGTTGGAGGAAAAAGAGGTGCAGCGTTTGAAAACGACACATAACATTAGTTATCCTGAGGCTCGAAATTGCTGTCCACAACTCTATCTTGGACATATGCTGCTGCACTTCATTCCACAACTACAGTGGGAGTGCAGACAGATCTCTCTGTGCCTCCAAGAGAATCGTTTTCAAAACAAATGAAAAGCCTTTTGACCTCCGTGGTTAAAAAGGTTGATGAATCGACTTCCACACCTATCTCTGTTCCTCCCATACCTTCCAACAAACCTCAAGATCCACGTCCTTCAGTTTCAAATACAGGCATTTCTTCTGATACATCTTTTCTTCCACCACAAGAGACAAAACAATTATTCGTTCGCGTCCTCAGTCACTGGATTCCCCTTCCAATAACAAAACCTGCCCACCCGACACAGAGCAGGATCCATGGAGGTTGATAGACCTCCTCCGACTAAAGACAGTAAAGGAAAAAAGACGTGGTCGTAAACCGAAGGGTTCTCCAGCCACTTCACCTACCTGTTCTTAAAAATGGCCACCTTGATACAATGGAACTGTCGAGGTTTACGTTCTAATCTGGATGATATCAAAACGCTGATTGCTTCCTACCATCCTGTTTGTCTTTCTTTACAAGAAACATTTCTCAAAACTGCTGATAGTGTCTTCATTCAGCAGTTTTCTCTGTACAGAAATGACAGGTTGTGTGATGGTCGAGTACATGGAGGGGTGGCCCTTGGAGCCTGTAGCCATCCGTGTTTCCTTGGGTCATACCATCACTGTTTGTTCTCTGTACCTGTCCCCTGGAAAGACATATGATCAATCAGATCTTGATGCTCGTTGAACAATTGCCATCTCCATTTCTAATCCTAGGGATTTTAATGGACATCATCCCTCTGGGGAAGTGCTATTGATGGGAGGGGTCGATCTGTAGAGCGGATGCTCTCTGATCACAATCTTTCTCTTTTCAATACTGGTTCTTCCACTTACTTTCATGCACCTAGTCAGTCCTTTACTGCTATTGATCTCTCAGTTTGCTCCCCTTCATTATTCTCCCATTTTTCATGGAGGGTTGACAGTAATCCACTAGGCAGTGATCATTTTCCCGATCCTTTTGAGAGAGACTGGCGTGGTCGATGCCACCCTACCCGCGTGCCCGGTGGAAGCTGGATCAGGCAGACTGGTCCACTTTCACTGCTCTTGCAGAACTTGATCCTGCCATCGTAAATCAGCCATCAATAGACGACTGTGTAGCAGTGGTAACTGACTGTATTACACATGCAGCTGCTCAGTGTATTCCTAAAACCTCGACACGTTTTCCACGATATCCTCGTCCGTGGTGGAATCCTGCTTGCCACTTAGCATGGAAGGCTCAAAGCGGGCCTGGGATACTTTTCGTAGATATCCCACACTTTCAAACCGGTTGCTTTCCAACGGGCCCGTGCACATGCTAGGTGGGTAAGGCGTCACAGCCAGAAGGAATCTTGGATTAAGTTCACAACCAGTATATCTTCTACCACCAGTTCCAAGATCATATGGGACAGGATTCGAAAGGTTAATGGACACTACAATTCTATCCCTCTCGATCTTACTCTCTGATGGTCAGGAGGTGACTGATGTTGAACATCGCTAACACTCTAGGTGAAAGCTTTTGCCGGTATCTAGCACTTCTGCTTGTTCCTCCACCTTCCTGGCCATCAAGACTCTGGCAGAGTGATCACCTCTTTCCTTTCGAACTGATTGTTTCTTTGACTATAATTGTCCCTTTACCCTGGTGGAACTAAAAATGGCCCTTCATCGGTCTGCCAGTACGTCTGTTGGACCTGATGATATTCATTATGACATGCTGCACCATGTATCTCCTGCTTCTCTTGATGTCCTTCTGATTGTTTTCAACCGGATCTGGCAGGAGAATGTTTTTCCTGATGCCTGGTGCCAGGCTATTATTTTACCTTTCTCTAAGCCAGGAAAGATCCCAAGATTCCTTCAAACTACCGTCCAATTGCTTTTGACGAGCTGTCTCTGTAAGACATTAGAAAGGATGGTCAATGCTCATCTTGTTTGGTTCCTTGAATCAAACAACCTCCTCTCACCCACCCAGTGTGGGTTCCGTCAACAGCACTCCACCACAGACCACCTAATTCGTCTTGAAACATCTATCAGAGAAGCCTTTCTCAACCGCCAACATCTTGTATCAATATTCTTTGACATAGAGAGGCTTACGACACAACATGGAGGTATGGCGCTTTCTGAGATCTCCATACATATGGGTTCGTGGCCATCTACCCATGTTTATTAAAAAATTTTTAATGGACAGGAGATTCCAAGTTTGTGTGGGTTCGACACTTTCCCGTTCTTTTGTACAGGAACTTGGAGTCCCTCAAGGCTGTGTATTGAGTGTTACACTCTTCAGTATAAAGATAAATGCCATCACTGAACAACTCCCTCTCACTGTTGCGAATGGGCTGTATGTCGACGACTTTCACATCTCATGTCAGTCGTCAAACATGAGATATATTGAGGCAACTACAAACCGCCCTCAATTGTGTATGGAAGTGGACTCTGGCTGACGGCTTTAATTTCTCTCTCTCCAAAACTGTATGCCTGCACTTTTGCCGCTGGCGGGGTATTCACCCTGATCCTGAACTTCATATCGGTGAAGTTTTGCTGCCAGTGGTCCGGAGACCAAGTTCTTGGGGCTTATCTTTGATCGTAAACTGACCTTTATACCACACTTAAAGCAGCTTCGGGTCAAATGCACAAGAGCACTGAACATCCTCCGTGTTCTCTCTTTTACCAGTTGGGGGGCAGATTGCTGTTCAATGTTAAAGGTATATCGTGCTCTTATTAGATCGAAACTCTATTATGGATCAATGGTCTGTGGCTCTGCCAGACTCGCCTTAAAGATGCTGGACCCGTTCATCACCAAGGACTTGACTCTGCACTGGGGCTTTCTGTACCTCTCCAGTTCAAAGTATATACATTGAATCTCATGAACCTTCTCTACACCTTCACCGTTTGCAACTATCTTTACAATATACTTCGAAACTTCATTCCTTACCAAAGCATCCCACCTGGAAATGTGTTTTCCTTCCTCGGTGGGCAGTACTTTTTCAGAACAGACGATCTGTCATTGCTCCGTTTGGCCTTCGCATCCAGGAGCAATTGGATGAATTGGGTCTGTCCTTGGATAACATTGCAGATTCCACAGGTCGGCCCATCCCACCATGGCTTATTACAGCCCCCAAATGTAACCTTTCTTTCAGTCACCTAAAAAAGGCAGATACTCCAGATTGGAAGTACCGTCTTTTATTCAATGAATATCTTTCAAACAATCATTCACTTCCCATTTATACAGATGGTTCCAAATCAGGTAATTCAGTGGGCTCTGCTATGGTTTGCTATGGGTCATTAGTTGCTCGCAGAATCCCTTCTACAGCTTCTGTGTTCACTGCTGAACTATCTCTTGCCCTGGATCATATTGCAGCTGAGCAGTACTCCAACTGCACTATTTATACTAATTCGCTTAGTTCGATACTTGCCTTGGAATCGCTACACGTTAGCTCACATCCTATTCTCGCTGATATTCAAAACCGACTTGCCCATTTCTCATTAGCAGCTACTTCAATCCAGTTTTTCTGGGGACCAGGCCATGTTGGTATTCGCGGGAATGAGCTTGCAGACATGGCAGCTAAATATGTCTGCTTCAGCACCATCACTCCTATGGCCTATTCCGTACATGGACTATGGTGTTGTCTTCAAGGCTCGGCTCCGTGCCAGCTGGCAGTCCACTTGGAATGAGCAGCGTGACAACAAACTTTTCAAATCAAACCCAAAATTGGACTTTGGCCATCTAGCTTCCGTAAAGTTCGAAGGAGGAAGTTGTTCTCACTAGGCTATGCATTGGTCACAGTTTTAACTCATCATTTTCTTTTATCTGGAACTGATGCACCAATGTGTAGTTTGTGTAACACTCAAATCACTATCAGCCACGTTTTACTTTCTTGCCATCGTTACAATTCTCAACGACGGCAATATTTTAAACATATTTTTTTCCAGGGTCAATCTGTAACATTGGACAGAGTTGATGGTGACTCTGTCCACCTTGATAATGTTTTAATTTTTTAATGGCCATTAACCTTTTTAATCTCATTTAAGTGTTGCATATTTATTCATTACACCTTTTTAATTGTGGTTCTTTTTTTATAGTTTTAATCTCTCTCCTTCAATTTGACATTGGACAATGGCCAGAACATTAAATAATTAGACACCAGGACTGGAAAGGCCAACTTCAGGTGACTAACGCTCCTGTTTGAACTATCCGTTTGAACTACTCGTTAGTCATCCTGGAAGTTGTTATTATACTTTTGCTGCATATCATTTCACACTTTTACTACTTAACTTTTAGTACTGGCCATATTGACTCATAACCCGAACCAGGACTGGAAAGACCAACTTCAGGTGACTGACGGTGGTTTTATACTTACCTGTTAGTCTTCCTGGCGGGTATGATCATTACCATTCTGCTACAGGTAGTTCTTTACAACTTTGTTGACTGGATGTCAACATTGGTTTTTACGCCATTTTCTGTTTTAATTGCCATTTTGCTTTTATCTTCAATTACTTTTACAAATTTTACTCCATTTACTTGACTTTATCTTTTTACTGGACATTTGGCTACTCATTATTACGATTTTGCGGAGTGTCTTTTAAAACTTTTATTCTTTTACATTTTGATAACAGCTGCTATGACACATAACCCGGAACCAGGACTGGAAAGGCCAACTTCAGGTGATTGACGGTGGTTCTTGAACTTACCTGTTAGTCTTCCTGGTGGGTTATGATCATTACCTTTTTGCTAGAGTAAATACCTTACAACTTCTTATACTCTACCTTCTATCTTAACATTGTAGACTAAGTGTCAACATTGGTTTTATACTTTTTTGTTTTACCTTCATTTCCATTTATGTCTATTACTACATTTATTTATTTATTTATTTTTATTTTTACATTTTTACCGAATGTCTGGCGCAGATAGCCTTGCTGCTTTGTGCCATAAAACACTAAATCAATCAATCAATCAATCAGTATAAAGAACTGATAAAAACATGCAGAATATATATATATATATATATATATATATATATATATATTAATTCAAGGTATGTAGTGTTATGTTTTGGGACAGTAAGGGGCTTATTGATCTATCTTGGCTGTTGCATCCCCTAATTATATCTGTTAAATAAATTTTTAGAAGTATTAAAACTATCCCATCTCATTTATATAGTTATCAGGTTTTTTTTATTAGTTTTGTTTTAAATTCTCTGCTTTTACAACATTTAAAGGTCAACCACTCTGTTAGAAACAAACCAAAAAGTTTTAATTATTTAATGTTCTCATCCATCCATACCTTCCACTAAACCCTTTTTTGTAATTCATTGTCCTTTCTAAGGTAAAGACCCCAAGACTGGACACAGTACTCTAAATGTGGCCTGACCAGTGATCTGTTCAATGAAATCATAACCTCTTTAGACTTGTATTCAATATTTCTATAGATATAACCTAAAATCCTATTTGCTGTACTACTATCAACAACATACTGTTTGGATGGCTTTAGAGACTGATCAACCATTACACTTTTATAACACTGTTAAGGTTATACCCATCCAAATTATAAACTCAGGTTATAATAACCCGTATATACTATTTATTACAACACACTTGATTGTACTTACAATCATATAAAACATTTTAAGGCTCAACATCATAAAATTTAATCCATAAGTAATGTGCTCAATAGTATTAATCTAATTTATTAAGAAAAAAACATTAGAGATATTTGACAGAAAATGACTTTTATTTTGTTTTCCATCTACAAATTAATAAATATTTACTTTAAGAGATTAAAATTACATAGTGTGACAAACACTATAAATCATGTTTACAGAGCTGTTGTCACTTGTAAGATTGTCAGAGTTAAGTAAATCTTAATTTATCACAATTTTTCTGTTGTATCATAAGATTCAGTAACTGGAAAGGCTGCTCTTAACACTGAAAAACATTACAAGTTGGAAATGGTTATTTTCCTTTCTAGTTGCATGTAATCTATATACCACACAAAAGGACTATGGGGGTTTTTTTACCTTCCTTTGTTATTCCTTGAATGTTGATAATAGAAATGCTAACCCCACAGTTTTACTATGATGGTATGTCTTTAAATAATGACCTTATTTTCAAGAGTGTTTGGGCAGCTTCAATTATAAGATGATCATTGTGTCTTTTGAGTCTGTTCACTACTATTATTATTATTTTGCCCCACCATGGTTATAAGGATTTGACACCATTTCTTAACCTTTTCAATACAGGGGACCAGCTCCTTTTTTATTAACTGTTAATTGTAATATTAATGCTATCTTTTATATAAAAATGTTGATTCATCAGCAGTTATGTTAATGTAATATTAATCAGTTGAGTGGAAAACATTTTTTTTTGTTTGTGGGTCATAGTGATAAAGTTGGATGATTTTAATCTCTCCTCTCCAGATGGGGAGAGTGTCGCTGATATTCATCTTTTTGTAGTTTTCTCTGTGGAAATACTTAACTAAATTACATTAAACTTAGAACCAGTTTCCTCTATACTTTATCCTCAACTGGCAGGAAATGGTATTTTTAAGTTTCAAGTTGATATACTAACTTGGTTAGTGTTGCTATCCTTTTCTGTACTTTATCTTTGATCAGATTTTGAGTGTTAAGTCAGGTGATTGTGTTGCTGTTGTTCCATTTCTTACTGTTGTAACTGTTTGTAGGTCGTTCTGACTCCACTGTATTATAAAAATTCTGAAGTTTATTACATATGGGTTATTTTGACCCACATTATTACTTAGGGTGCAAATACCAGTTGAGAATTAAAAGGACAGATGCAGTCGTAACAGTATCAATTATGTTCTTAGGTAGTTGTTTAGGCACAGTATTCATGATGAAATTTTTTGAATGAAGAACGACTACATGTGCTATAGCAAATCTTTTAAGCCTGTATTACTTTACTTTCTGCAAATGCCTGTGACATTTAATAACTCTAAACCAGGACTGGAAAGGCCAACTTCAGGTGACTGATGTTGATGTTTGAACTTACCTGTTAGTCATCCTGGTGAGTTATAATTGAAATTATGCTACAGAAAGCCCTTTACAACTTGTATTACTGTAATTTCTCTATTACTGCAGTAAATTAGGTATAAAAATTGGATTTTTAATTCAAAAATTAAACTTTGTTTTATTTTACCTTGATTCCTTTTATGAATTTTAATAATTTTACTTTAATGTTTTACCAGATGTTTGGTGCAGATAGCCTAGTTGCTTTGTGCCATAAAATTCCAAACCAACCAACCAACCAACAACTGCATGTTGTAGAAACACAGAATTTTGAAAGTATTCATCTTGAAGGGAAAATTAAGAGACTTCAAACATTATCTACATGTGTTTCTACAACAGGTAGTTGTTATCCATTCAACTAAGTTTCATCATTCATGTTGTTAACATAGGAAATAGGTTTAGCAAAACAAATCTGTAATTATTCACTATATTATAAATAGAAGTAAAACAAAGTAAAAATGAAATTTATCTTGATATATTTTAGATGTTAGTGAAGTATGAAATATCATTGTATATGAACATTTTTATGAGCTTGAAAAGAGTGGCAGTACACAGGTGAAGGTACTACACATTTTGTACTGTGGGTACATTTTTGCCATAAGTTTTATCTTGTTTTAGCTTTAACTACATGATTTACTATTTCATTTGTTTCTATATTGTAAAATGTTTAATATTTTGTTATGAGAAGCTTTAAGAAATTAAATAATTGGAACTATTTATTTTTAAATGTTAAACAGAAAGTTCTCTACTGTTCTAGACTTGTTAAACAGCTGTTTTATTGTGGCAGGTCTTGATGTTTCTTTTTGTAGAAGGAACTCGATGTTATTATAAATGTGTTATCAACATTGAAGTGTAAGGGAGTAGAAAATGTCAGTTTTTAAAGGGGTCAAAATGACCTATTTCAAGTGCTAAAGAGATGGCTTTGATAATAACCTACTTATGAAACTAATCATTGTTAATTTAAACTGTTGAACTTTGCTTTCTGTTTATTTATTTGTATAAAAACTGATAAAAAGAAATGACCGGAAACTACTGGATACCAAAACCATTTTGTATAAAACTGGTAATACACAAAACAACTTCCCCAGTGATGTTTTTACATACTGCTACTGAATCCATTCTTCATATATCTGAACAAACATGCTACATATTGGTGCCTCTGGATTAAAGTTTAAAACACATGGTGACCATGTGATTGCATACACACCTGTACCTCTTCAGAGGAAAAATTGTTCTCTTCCCTGCAGATGGTTGGTATCTTCAGTCTGTTCATGAGTGTCTGTTTGTAATGTACATGATGTAGTGTCATACTTAATACCATGCCTAATTACTGAGGATAAGTGTTGACTTTTTCTCAGAGATCATTGCAATTGATTTAGATTCCTGTCAGAACATGGTGGAGAAGGAAAGAATGTTTTTAAATCAACAGTCTTATCAGAGCTGTTTGGTAATATCATGAAGATTTCATCTAAAACAGTTCAAACTAGGAATATTTCATGTGCCAAGGCAACAAATGCACAGACCTTGACCCAGAAAACTCTGTTGTACGTGTATTAAAGTTTACAATTAAGGTGATGATGTCATAGGTTGTAACAATGAAAACTGTCATTAAATGTGGCTCCATTATTTGGTATGTCAGTATGAAAAGGGCACCAAAGAAAGACCAGTTTTGTTCAGAGTGCAGAAAGTGACCTGGCTTGAAGATAACTAAGAAATGACAAAAAATGTTTCGTAGTAAACAAATGTAAAATTACTGTGGTGAAAAAAATAGTAAAAAATAAAATTATAGATTTAAAATGTATTCAGTATTTATTTTGTTTTTTCTATAATACATTCTTCAATGTTTGACATTGGAATACTCATTTCATTATATAAAGGAACTTTGTCAGGACATTTTATTTGAATGACAGTTTATCCTGAATCAAAATCCTTATCTGGATCTGTGCTTACAAATGTTTTTTGGTGTTATTTATTGGGTTAATATTTAATCGGGGACTAATAGCCTAATATAAATCATTCCATGAAGTATAATTCATCTTTATTTAGAAGTGAAGGATTATATTTTGAACTAATGACAGGTTGTTTTTTTATCCCTTGATGTGATCCTCTATTTTTTTTGCAACAGATTTGTTAAAGAAATAATAAAAACTATCTGAATGCTGTTGTATATTTCATATCTTAGTTTTCCTGACAAGAAAAGTAATGGTAATTTCCCCTCATGATAATGTAACCATAAGTCTTATCAACTGGCACTACATGATACTGCCTACTTGCTGTGTTAACTGGCACTACATGATACTGCCTACTTGCTGTGTTTAATACATCGTTCTGGAATGTGTCTTATTTTTGCTGTACATTTCATGTGTCAATTGTTTTTCATATGTACATTATTTTTTAGTCAAATGGCATGACAGACTTTTACAAATGTGATAAGGCACAGATGACAGTTATTTTGTCAGTTTTGGTATTGTATAATTTTTTGTGGAGAAAAATAATCAGTTGGAAGTGTTGTTTGAAGAATTTTATGGATTATGTGGTATTTTCCTAGTGGCCTCCAAGTTTCATTGGGGTCAGCTGCTTCTTT